>NC_087211.1:72644906-72682708 GCF_015104395.2 Macrobrachium nipponense | reverse complement strand
ATTCGGACGACTGTAATTTAACCCCCAGGGGCCAGTACTAAACACGGCGAAATACAATGGACCTGGACGCCCCAATCCTTAGTGGATGTCGTATCCGCGGTTACGTTCATTGCAGTCCGTGCGGACTGCTTCTGTAGAAATACCGCGATGACGTTACGCACAAATTAGAATTGGCTGTTTCATAATTTTTCGTTCATCTACCTGATGCACGATTCATGCCTGATTATTCTATTTTTCTTTTCGAAGATGGCAATCATGTGTAATGACGTTAAAAACAGTCACTTGTATCTTTAAAACATCATGTTACATTACTGCCTTATAGTATTTTCCCGTTTAGAAAAATTGACGTGAACGAAACGAAGTAATAAAAAAACGTCATACATAATCGCTGACATATATTCTAAGTAGATAGGAGACAACTGTCAGTAGAAGTATCGCATAACCATAGTCCTTTTAAACTTCTTTCCCACCGTTATCCCTGCATTATGGGGTCGGTTGCATGGTGCGCCTTCTCCACTACCTTCTATCAAAAGCATCATCCTCCACCAAACCCCTTCTCTCCATATCTTCCTTCACCTTATCTCTCAATCTTCTTCCTCTAACAGCTTCCTCCCAAGCCCTCTTCACTCCCTCTTCGTCATCCATCCTCAAGACATGCCCTACCACCTCAATCATGACTCTCTTATCACTCTGTAATCTTTGCTAACCCTGCACTTCTCATTTCGTCATTTTCCAAGGTCTCAAGCAGCGATATTCCCATAATCCACCACAGCACTCACATCCATAGATATAGAGATGGACCCAGCCCCAAAGGTTACCATAGGTTAAATCCATTCTTGTATTTCATTCGTTTTGTGTTATCCCCAACCTAAAAAAAGAAAAAAAAACTTTCGACTGTGGTCCCACAGATTGTAGGATACAGGCACGGGTCTATCTAAAAATACCCACTTGCAGACAAAAAGGATCACACGAATGTTCAAAGCAACATTAAAACATTTGAAAACCATGTCTCAACTCCTATATGCATCTGGTTTACTTAAAAAATTTCGAGTTATTTTGATAATTTTTTTTAAAATTAGACATAAATAAAAATGGAAAGATCCACCGCGGGGGGACTAAAAAAAAGGGAATTCCGTATCTATATGGTCTTAAATAAGTGAAATAAAAGATTTATTATACCATCTAGAATCTGTAAAAAGTTATTGAACAGGATCTGCAATTAAAAATAGGTAAAGAAAATTCAGGCTTTCGCATTCGATGCATTTTGAGTATGCGCATGTCAACTTTAATTAAGATCTTTCTTGAGAATCGCAATGACGTAATGTTGTTTGGATTCTTGCAAAGAAAATCCACGAATTGCGGGTTCACTATGGCCTACTGCCGCTTGCACCAAACTCTTCACATCTGTTGCAATTTGCAAGCCAACAGAGGCAAAGTATGTAAAACCTTATGGAGAAGATGAAACACTAACCTTAATCATTTTACTTTTTTTTTAATACTAACGTCCTTCTTCAAAGCAAGGACAACATTGGTGAAATCAAATCAAACTTAGTGAATTCTGGACAAGTATATCTTTAATATGCATAATTATAAAGTAGAATAGACTGATTAGTGGATGATTACTATTGGCAAAAAGCAGACATTTTTTTTTTATACCATTAACAAGAATTTGGCTGGTGCACGAGTCTCCTGTTATCAAGTAGTAGTGTTAGCTAATCTGATTTCAGCAGGAATAGCTTTTCTCATAACAGTTTCATTTTTTTTTTTTTTTGGTCTTGATTTTTTTGTAGAGCATATTGTGGGAAAGTCTTCTAGTGACATTCTCGTGAAATTCTTGAAAAAAATATCACTTTGTCAAACAGGCAAAATGGTACTTTCGTTCTGTTTAAAATATTCCTTCATCCATCTTTTTTGCTGTTTCGTCTTTGCTTAAAAACCTTAATTAAGCGGCACCAAGTGGTTCCACAGACATCACTGCAACTAAAATGTGCAATGTTTGGCATTACTTTCCTGTTCCTCATTCGTCTTTCAACTATCACATTCGATTTTAATCCAAAAGGCATGCGCTTAGCACATAGAAAAATGCACTGTCAGGACTTACCTTAAGGATGGAGGTAGCAGGACGACAAGATACCCTACAGATTGACGTAATAAACGGGATGAGTACCTACAAAGTCCTAAAGGTGAAGCTGGGCAAAAACCCATCACCTGAGAAAAAATGGTTAGAGATAGGGCAGCAAAGTAGAAGTAGGAAGGTATATGTAAAGTACATATATGGCAGAAAAACTGAACAGCATGTCAGAAGAAGGACGTGTGAATAGACGTTAAATAAGAGGCTAAGAAGTGGATGTATGTAATTTCTGAAGGGATGCCACTAATACAGTTTCGTACTGACTTCAGCACACTAACCATCTAAAAGGAGTCCAATCTTTATCTGAATGCTTAAAATTGGTCTTTGCCATATGATTAAAATTCACCTTGCCATGGCAGTTTCACTTTCCACAACAATAGGACAGTAAGGATGATTCCGCTATCAGTTTAATCTGCTTACTAAAGGATTACACATATACACCACATGAAAAATAAAATTATAAACTTGTTATAACGACTTTATTGAACTGCAGATTTAAAGACAATTTTCCTCTGAAGTACAAATTACTGATGATAATTACTGTTAATTAGTACAGTACATACTTACAAATAACTACAGATCGGATATTATCTGAACATGCTAACTGAAAGATAATTTTACCTCAAATCTCATCTATCAAAACTCAATTGTCATTGATATACATTATAAATTTATAATACTGTTGCTCAAACTCCATATTAAACTGCCAAACATTCAATCAAAATATAAGCAAATTACTATAATTCAAAAGAATGTGCAAAAGTTTTTCTACAATATCACATTACAGTAATGAACATGACTTATGTATTTTATGGTGAATTACTTTAGATATTATTTGTGAATTAAAAATCCTTTCAGAGATTACCAAAGTTACAGATTAGATCCATATCTCGTGAATTCAAAATCATTTCAGAGATTACCAAAGTTACAGATTAGATCCATATCTCCAATCTATCCCTAACTTTATACTCTTAATTGCAAATATTTATTCTTTAAAATAAATGTAGCCATATTATATCATTTATTACATACACAACTACTTGCTCTTTTCACAGTTGCAAACCTCAAATTACTGAGATTATACATCAAATTTCAGTGCAACAGTATTTTACAGCATTCATCAAATTTCAAGTTTTATACAGCACTCATATAACCTTAATAAACACCACATTCCAAACTTAAAATCATTGTGCAGCAAATTGAGAGGCTTGCTCAAGACAATCCAGTTATTTAATAAATTTTGGAAATATACTTCTGGCACTGATACTTATATAACCGTGTAATTCAATTCACCACAATCAATACGAGTTTGCAATACAGTATTAAAATAATCAGCAAATTGTATTCCTTAACATAGCCACATTACTGAAGAGACATTACAAAAATTCAAAGTAACCAAATGTTGGGTACTAGATGATTCAATCTTCAGATGTCTCTTTTGACTGTAGTTATCAGAACATTATTGCAAATGAAAGTCTGAATTATAAATACTGTACTGCAATGACTGCTTTATTGAAGTACATACTAATAAACATCCATTATTGTAATATATATATGTGTATATATATAATATATATATATATATATATATAATATTATAATATATATATATATATATATATATATATAATATATATATATATAATGTACTAATTCTTAAATTAACAAGAGCTATATTCATGAACACAAAATAACAATGAACATTATCAAAACAATCAACACAGAAGACAGTGGAGGAACTTATTTAAAAATGCACTTCAGAATTCATTACAGCAACACCTGTACAACTGTTAATATGCAAAAATAAATTAAAAATTTAATGACTTTACTGCTGTTATACCAAGATATCAGCTGAAATTATTCGTGTGTAAGATTCCCAGCATACTCTATTTTCTATGGCATTTACACCAAATACATATCATATGTTTGCATTACAACCTTACCACCCAAAACTAATTTCTCTATTAAGAGGTGCATTACATTACAATAAATTCTGTTCTGGTTTTGAAGGCATGGTTCATGCAAGACAAGATTTCTTATGATTTTTTCTCTTAAAATAATTGCAAATTAGTAAATGATTTTTCTTGCACTTATACATAAATAATTCTTCAGTACTATATAATAAAAAAAGCCAATAATCATTTCCTCTCTCTATGTATTTTAGAATTCTTTATGTATTAGGAGAGGAGTATGATTAAATACCTCGGCTGTCAGGCAAAAGATTAACATGCTTTATGATAAATATAGATTTATACAAATATGAATAAAATAATGGAAGGTTAGTTTAAAGAATAAATTAAGTATTAAAAAAAAAAGTTTAAAGAACAAATTATTAGTATTAAAAAAAAGATAACCATATTTTGCTAAGTGGCCATAAGAAGTTTTTAATACATGTCATCATTATTAAATCAAAAATACAATTCGAAAAATTATTCATTAATATTAAAGAACACAATACATAGGAAAAACAATTGGCAGAGTTCCTCATATTCCTTGACACCAAAAGTGACTGGGAACAAAGAAAATCGTACCCAAGGGGACACTCGGAGGAAAATCCTGACAAAGATAAAACAAAAAAATTTGCTGTAACTTTCTTCTTTTCACTTTTTGTATGGTACTCTTGTTTGGACAAAACTGTGAATATCAAATGTATATATTTCCTTGTTGCACTAACAGAAGAGCAATAAAGATTTTTTACTGTTATAAAATTGAAATCTTGTTGAAATGTTTACCAACTGCAAATAAGAATTGTAACTTGCTAAATAATAAATATTCAACTAGGAAGTAAAAACAAATCAATATCAAAAGGATTCATTTACCTCTCTGTAACAGATAAATACATCCTTTCAATGATGCTTTTATTCCAGCTTTCCAGGTTTTTATCTAATATCAAGGAAATACCAGTTTTTTTGCAACCAAGGTTCAGTTTAATTCGAGATTGGTCAACATTCTGGCAAGATTTTAATTTTAGACAAATATCCTTATTACTTTCCTATTATTTCAATAAAGGAATGTGTAACATGAGAGGATTATGGTCTTTAATTCATAATGTTGTTATCACATAACTACACATCATATTTAAAAGGAGTATTAATGAGATCTTAACAACTTTTGCAGACCTCATACTAAATCTATTTGATTCTTTGTTGACTTTCCTAAAGTCGTGCCATACTTACTACCTCTGCTTCTCCACCAAGGCAAAGATTTCATTTTCAGCTTTTGCTTTAACCTGCAGATGCAATGGCACTTGTGCATTTACATGGATCTACTTCACTGTGTCATGCATCCATAGCACTGACATCGGTTACTGCCCATGTACTCCTGAAGGGATCAAATACCCGGCTTGCTAACAAGTGGCCAGCTCACCATATGCTTTGATTTTTCCAATCACATCATGTTTCCCGTAGGGCCATCTCAGGAATACGCATCCCGCCACCAGAGAAACACTAGACTCGGATGGCAGGATGCCCTTGGCTCTGAGAATGCACAGGTATGACGATAGTCACAATCTAAACAAACAAGAAAATATTGACACCTGGCAAAAGGAAATTTCCAGGAAACAACAACACAGATTAAACACCTGAACATGGAAAAGCTGATGACAAGATGTTGGTCAGGATATCCCACTAGTTCCTGTGTTACTCCTATTCTAATGACAAGAGGAAAAACTACCCTAAGAAAGAAAATGTGAAACATGAATTGGAGCAGTTGGCATCCCCTTGACGACTTAACATATTGGCGTAAGTCTTGTCTGATTTCCACATTCTGGCCAGTTGAATTTAAGCTTAATTCATTTATATTAGACTTAAATTTCCGAAAGAGGTGAGCAGCTCTGCAGCCTCTGTTTGAAATCCTGTTGAACGTCGAGAGGGTCTCAATCTGCCCACCTTGTAGGACGATTCCCTAACTTGGGAATCGGTTGTAAAGAGCATAAGTCAGGTCATATCCCTGAAGACGGCAGATCTGGATGTCCTCAACATCAAAATCAGAGTATTGAGGGACACTGCAATTACCATCTTCAATGCCAAAGTTGAGCCCTTTCTCCTGAAATACAGCAAAGAAATAATTAATCTTTAATGTGGAAGATTATATCAGCATAAGCTGTAATTTTAAAAATGGATTAATAATGTCAGCTGTACATGAACAAACCTATAGCCCTGTGCATATTTTACTGAAAGTTTGTTGTTGTTTGCACGGGTACATCAGCTTGTAACACTCAAATGTTTGTGATCACTCATTAGAAGGAAATTGGTTAACATATAATATAAATGTTCATAGGTAACCACAATGCTTCTGCATTGTTTAACCCTTCAAAATTTAACATTTCAAGTGAACAGTATGCTTTGTAATCAGCAGAAATTATTTACAAGGATAGGTGGGCAAAAAATTTCAAATATCTAACATGATTATAAGCTGGAGTAAAAGAAACAATGGCTTTATTCCAACAAGACTTACCACACTGCTGAAGAAAGTCAAGACAAACTGCTTAGGACCAAATGTAGCAATGACACGGGAAATAAGGTCCTTGTAAGATTTCTGGGGCACGTTGGTCTCGAATGAAACATAGGAGAATTCAGGTTCTGGTGTGATGTGAATGGTCATATACCCACCCTGCCAAGAATACAAATACTGCTTTTATTTTTAAACTTCATATGCATACTGAACATTTAACATGATTTCAGATTGTAGCAAATACAACACACACACGCACACACACATCACATTATATATGTTTGTCTCTGTAAGATGTGATTACTTTTAACAGAATTCTGGATTCTAAAATCAAAGAACTAGCGATCTTTAAAAAAAGGCTTAAATACCATGTATATACAGAAATAAGTTCTTGTTGCCAATTTCTGTCCCCATTTAAGTATATCAAGCTATACCACTCAAAATAACCTTAGTGTACCAGCAAATAACCAAGTTACATTTTTTATTACAACTCTTTTGCCACTACATACATAAAACATGCCTGTCCACCTCATTCATTTTCAAAAACATTTACTATAAGCAATTTTTATATATACTTTAATAAATTTAATGAGCCACCACAGAAGCAAAGACATTGGCACAACAAAAATATAATGATGGTAGCCAAGTATCAAATACAACACATAACTACATTTCACAAGCAACTTAAAAATCCAAAATTTATGCATAAAAATATTCAATATATGTATCAACTGTATTTATATAATTGGCAAAATTATACAGTCAATTGCAGAGGATCTATGATATCTTACAAGCCAAAATGCAATACTATATGGAAGATCTGACCTGAACATACAACTATAAATAAGCTGTAATAGCAGCACTTATCAATGAATACCCGCAATTGTTTTACAGCACTTATCAATGAATACCCGCAATTGTTTTAGAGTTAAAAAAAACACGCAAGTCATGCTACCAGCACCGAGTATGCAATGTCATGAAAAGATAAGTAATATTAACATCCCCATGGCTATGCTGTAGTATTTGTTTCTCTAGTGTTACTGTACAAGGACAGCTATACTAGATGTCAAATCATCTTTAAAAAATTCAGTACTATTGAGGATTAAAACTTGTCCAGACCTTTGGGAAATTAACCTTCATTTATTACTTGCAGCAGATGACAAAAATCACAACATTCAAACGCAACTCATCTGCCTTGAAGGCAAAGCAGCAGGAATTGTACAATTCTTGTAGAGTTCAGTTAAACAAAATACTCATAAGATCAACAAAGGTCAGTGTTTACAATGCAGGGATGCCATCCTACTATTTGCTTTATGGTGTGAAGAAACTGCACGCCTGCAACATAGACTTTATACTAGCTTTCATTGATCTGAAACTATCAAATGATCCCTTGGAAATCACTAGTACATATCAGGGTAACAAAAATTGCTTTCACTTAACTTTATGATTAAACTTTGATTTATTATATATTATTTCATTTTGCAAAGTACTAACTATTCACCATTTCTACAAAATTTCAAACCTAATATTACTGTACAGTCATCTGGAAACAAAATTAGAAATATAAAACAGTATTCTCCACAAAATTACAGTACTGTAACAACACTACAAACTAAAATTATATTGAAAATTTGATCGATCTACTATATTGCATATACGTACTTCCACTTCGTTTGGCTAATAAAGAATACCATCCATTCTAGTTACACTGTGATGCTGGATTTTTCCTCAACTGTTGTATGTAAAAACAAAAGACACTTCCTCAATATAGTACCTGGATGAATGCATATCAATATTTTCCTTACATATATACGGTTGGCCCTCAACTTACATGCGACTAAATTACATGTACTGTAATATTTGAAGAAAAAAAAGTTGCTTCATAAACTCTTGATGCATAAAAGCATAAGGATTATGTGTTGCCAACTTATAATATTCTGTTATACAACCACACCTGGAAACTAGAACTATGGCTATCCTTATCCAAGATTAAAGTAGACACAATATCTATCATATAAGAGCAAATACCAGACTTAATTAGATAAAACTAAATTCCAGGTTTATGTATGAGAGAGAGAGAGAGAGAGAGAGAGAGAGAGAGAGAGAGAGAGAGAGAGAGAGAGAGAGAGAGAGAGAGAGAGAGAGCATTAACTTATATTTATCTCATAATAATTAAAATAGGATGTGTGTGAAGGTGATTTATCCTCATACAATAATTATCCAATACCTTTTATGGCATTATATCAATTTATGGCATTATATCAATATAAGTGATTTGAATCTACATGAATTCTTAGATGGATGCAGGATTGGAAAATCAATGCCTCATTTAAGTTAGGAGCCAACTGTACTTTAATATCTTTCCTTTCTAATTATGATTGGGTTACCCATAATTATACTGTCCAGTTGCCAATCATTATTAATGCAAGCAAAAAACAGCTCATAAATACTGTACTCACATAGCCTTTTCTGTATCCCTAGTACAATAAACAAAAACAAAAGTTAGCACAAAACAGTAAGAGAAAAAAGACAATATACCTATTAATTATGGCAAATTTCTAATTACTATACTACAGCAATTACTGATTATCTAACTGCAGTCTATTGCACTATATATGAAACCTACAAAAACAAACTTTATACAACTTCTAGCATTAAAATGATTAACTCTTCATTCATCTATACTAGACTACTTCCTACAGAGAAATGAGGTAGGAAAATTTCAACTGTCATAAAAAAAAATGTGAAAGCAGTGTCCAATTGTATATCCTTTTCATTGTATACTAACATGGTTTTCTCACTCCAAATACTCTATTATTTAGTTCAACCCTCTTCCAGTTTTCAACTCCATACTCTTATACATAGCACAATTAGAAAAAGATGGCCAAGTACTTTTGCTTTTTTTTTTTTGTAATTCTACATACAACTTATCTCTGTATTAGCTCTCACTATGCATTTACAGTATATTCAATAACAAACAGAAATGGTCTCTGAAATGCATTCTTGGTTTAGTCTGAAAGAAAATATGTAGGCTGAACAATAAAAATCTATTCCAGTTGCAAAAGAAAAAGATTCTATACCAAGTATGCAATAGCTCAAGAAACTGCATTCCAAAAAAATTATCATTAAAAAAATACCAAGAAATAAATTCAACAATCTATAATGAATTTATACTCTTCCATAACAATTATAGTCTTTCAATACTGATTTACTTGTTCAAGTTCATATGTAAACTCTTCTACTGTATGACGACAAGACTGAGTAAGCAGTGAAGAACTCCAGAAATGTCTGGTTCCACCATAGGTGTTTCTGAGTTACAGCACCAGTACCATCACCCAACCAATAGATCTATGTCCTCGTGCAGATCACTCAAAGTGGAACTCAGCCAATGCCAAACCTTCCCAGACAGGTCTACCAAGTCATTCTTGTTAACAATTTGATAGCAGTGAAGTCATAAGACTTCTATCTCACTGCTACATGTGACAGCATACCACAATGTTCGAAATATGAATCCAACACTACAATTACATAGGGTTAACAATTTCTCTATGCTTGAGCAGATTTACTGTTTACCTGCAAAGCCCTAAACTTTCACCATTTCACTTGTAATATTTATGCAAGCAGTGAGAATATTGGATAAACATGAAAACAAAGATTACAACTACCACAGCCTATCAAAAGAAGAGAAAATGATAAACAGACATTCAACATTCGCTAAATACAGCAATTAAATAAATATGCTATAAAACCAAATAACTAAGTTTCACTTACCGGTACACTTCGCATCAGTCCATTCATTGAGTATCCACAGGGATCAAACTGGTAATCATCAATGACCATACCAGGAATCAGGCGGTCTATTCCAGATTTCTGTGAAAAGCAAATGTTCAAATAAATAACACACATTAATCCACATGAAAATCAGCTCGTTATTTCACAGAATAATGTATACAGTACGGTGAACTTGAGTAGTACGTACTGTACAAACTAATAGACAAAAAAGTACTACTGTACAGTGGACCCCGTATTCGTGGACTCGTGCAGTCACGGATTTCTCTCTGGAACAATTCCCCCCATTATTCGCAGAAAATTGGCCTATTTGCGGTATTTTTATAAGAGAAATGTCCATAAATTCTTTTTTTTTATCAATTTCATCATAAAATGCACTTTTTGTGATAAAACTATTAAAATAACCAGATATGAAAATTTTTAGTAGATTTGTCTTGAGTTTTCAATAACAAAATAGGAGGTTTTAAGCATTATTATAGGGGTTCAAACTATTCGTGGGTTCTAACTATGGGGGACCACTGTATTGCATATTACCAAAAAAAAAAATTTTTTTTTTTTTACAAAACTAAAGCAATAACAAAAGCAGAGAAAGGATAATTTCATTACCACTGTAGCTTCAGCAGCAGTAGGACAGACAGATTTATAAAAACACTTCATTTTCTCCTGATCAAGATCCATCATCAAAACTTCTAGTGTTTGATCTGGCTCACGGCGAGCCTTTCCAACCCTGTTAGTAAAAAAGAGAGAATAAACATCAAACAATACATTATTCATAAAATTATATAACAGAAGCTCCCATGAACAAAAACTTACAAAATATGCTGTCTGCCCATGGGAGTTCACATAAATTTTTACAAAAAATGTAAGAACAGTGACCATATCTGAGCAAAGATTTTCTAGTGGCAATTCAAAAGTTTTTAATCTATAACATACTTGAGCATAGATAACTAATAACAAAATAGTTAGAAGGAACTCCTGTTTCACTAACATAAAACATTTCTTTATGAATGACTATGTTCCCTATTTATAAGGTAACACAATAAAAAATTCAGGTTGTAATTTAATGACAATTACAAAGTAAAAATTTTCCTGTAATCTAAAAAAAATCCACTGATCCATTGTCATGGAAAGCACCTATTGTCCTTGGTGATTCACAATTAGGTTGTCAAGTTCACTAACTATAGTAAGTTGCCCTTAGATTTACCAGGAGCTCTTTGAAATGAAGCCAAATCTTAATTGAAATTATAACACAAGGAACTGCACTAACTATTCTAAGTTGGGTCCCATCTATGTGCTATAGTGATGTTCATGTGTTAATAATATACGTACTGTAATCTTTTTACAAAATACAGTGGTACCTCGACATACGAAAGGCTCAACTTACGAAAAACTAGAGATACGAAAGCCAATACGAAAAATTTAACGGCTCTACATACGAAAAGTTTTCAAGGTACGAAAGGTTTCTGAAAGTCCGAGATTCGCCCGGATAACAATTTTGAAAATCGCGCCGCGCGCCGTCATCTTAGTACTAGTAGACTCGCCACCATCCTCCTGCTCTCCCATTGGTTCCTGATGCTAGTCGCGGCCATGAAATCCTTCTCTCCTATTGACCAGCGTCCCTCCCATCATGCATCTACTATGTACACGTGGTGGCGTGGCTCGGCCACTCGGTACCAGCATTGTTATAGTACGCACGCGGTATTCGTTTTCGGGATCATCAATGTGTACGTAATATTTAAAAAAAAAAAAGTGACCAAGATCTCTCACATGGGATAAGTGATCAAGGTCTCTCTCATGGGATAACTGGAAACTTTGCAAGGTTGGTAGAATCTCCACTCCCTGCTGAACAGAGGGTGTAGACCAATCATTTACAACATGCATACCAGTATGTATACGTATAATCAAGGCACTTCAGTTTATGTTGAAGGTCAGCAGCCGAACATTCAGTACCCAAATCAGTTGCAGAGAGAGCATTTGGTTGAACAGGGTTTTGATGGACACCAGGGCCAACAGAGTCATGAGGTGCAAAAAAAGAACCAGGTGATAAAAAACAGAAAGTTGAAATTCTGTATAAAAAAAAAAAAAAAAACCTACGTAAAGAAAAAAAAAAAAAATCAAAAAGAGCAAAAAACGGCAGAAATTAAAGCGCTTTACCTAAAAGTGCAATCATTGTAGAAAGACACCCCCCGAAAAGGCTCACCAGGAAATGTGAAAAAGTAGGCAGAAGCAATCTTCCTTGGATAGTTACATATGTAGTACGTACGTATATATATTTTAAAGTGTACATATGTACAAAAGAAAAAAAAAACGGCAGAAATTAAAGCCGCTTTTCATAAAGTGCAATCATTTGTAGAAGACACCCCCCGAAAAGGCTCACACAGGAACATTGTGAAAAGTAGGCCGAAGCAATCTTCCTTGGATAGTTACGTATGTATGTAGCCTCACTCGAAAGGTAAGCTTCCACATTTTACGTACAGTATATTTCTTGTTACCATGTACACTAATATACACTTTATTTACAGGTTATATTTTGCATTTTTTTATTAATTTAGGTAATGAATGGTCCAAATTGTTGTAGTATTTCATTGTTTATAGGTCAATTTAGCTTTATTATGAAATTTACTGGGGTGTTTTTGGAGGGCTTGGAACGGATTAGCCATTTTACATGTAAAATGTGGTCCAAGATACGAAAACCTCATGATACGAAGGGCGCCTCGGAACGGATTAATTTCGTATCTCAAGGTACTACTGTATTGTCAATAATGAAAATGCAAAATCCATACACATGTATTTCCCCTAAAATAATGGAAAAAATTAAAACTATTAGGTAATCCATTTCAGACACATCTGACAACTAATTACTGGACAAGTTAAAAAAAAAATTTCTAAAAAATACTGTCGACCCAAGGATACTCTCATATGAGTAACAATAACAGGTTCTGAGAGGTGCACAGATACCTCCTGGTAAGTATCAATACTACACGCCATCGATTTGGAGAAATAGGGCAGGAAAGAGGTTCCATTACTTCAATAGCCCATAAATTTATTAATGATAACTTTTAGACTGGCTCAGCTCGCCAATTCTAGGTGGCTCATGATTTAGTTGTGTGCTAGACTTAAAGGGGGCATGTATTGCCTATCTCTCTTTCACATGACATCTTATATATTTACTCATACATAACCGGGTGCTGCTGTTGGTTTTCGTTCTTATCTTTTATGACAGTATATGTCAGTTATAATTGTAATCTTGCAAAGAAGTATTAGAAAAAAACATGTATAATCCAAAAAAAGTTACTGCATCTTCGATCTCAGTAAATTTATGTAAATATTTTATAACAAACATACATACTCAGAATGTGTTACTGGTTTTAGTTCTTATCTGTTATGATATTGTGTGAACTGGAATTACAATTTTACAGAAACTAATTATTCGAAAAAACATGTATAACTTGGTAAAATCTACGACCATCTTGTAAAAGAGGCCCCACATGGGGTTGTAAAAAGTAATTTTCAACTTCTCGTGGATGGTAGAGAGAACTTTTAGGAATTTTTTTTCTTACACTTTGTGCATTTGCATATCTTCCTATTTCCATTGATTATTTTTTTTTAAATTGGCTGAACTCAAAGTTTGCCCTGTCTGGGGTGCTGCATGTTTTTTTTTTAGTCGGGCTCTTAAGGGTTAAATAACTTCCAATAAATAAACATATACGTAATCATACTTGTTATGAGGAAGATCCAATAAATAAACATATACGTAATCATACTTGTTATGGGGAACATAATCATACTTGTTATGGGGAAGATTATGACGAGCAGCATTGGGCTGATAACGTGGTCGTCCAGGTGAAACTGTATACAGGTACCAGCAGTCTGCACGATTCATACTACCCATGCAGTAGGCACGGCCACCTGCCAAAAAAAATATAATTAAATAAAATTAAATAAATCAGAGCTCTTCTTTAATATTATAAGAATGCAAAATAATACAGCACCCATATACGTACTATTTTATTTACTTTAGGCATATAAACAAAATGTTGGCCACACTATCAATCTAAATTGAATTGTTCTACCTCAAACGCATCTTTACTGACTTATTAAGCCATACCTGGAAACAGCTGATCAAGAATGGATGCTTCTTCTTCAAAAGTCCTATGGGGAGAGATTTGAAGCTCTGGTCTCTTAAAATTCTTCCGAGTGTAATACAGATCCTGTGAAGAGAAAAACAGAGGACCATTTTAAAACTTTCTACAAACCAGTGATGCCAGTAACCAAGGAGGGTGTGCAATATCCCAACCCAGGATAGGTCATGAACCCTGCTTCATTTTAAAAAGGATCCTCAAATGATCCTTTGGGTGATGAAGCACGATACATGTCCGTCCTGTACTGGTTCCCTCGCAAGGTTGTGGCATCAGGAAACTAGCGCTATCACACACGCCTGGAGATGCATTAGAATACCTTTGGAGCACAACTGAAATACACATAAATCATGAATTCGGTAATATATTGTCTACATTTATCATACAGTATATAAATAAAGGAAGGTATCCTAATAATATTAAGAAGCCTCTTCAACTTTAATCATAAATATATTATTCTTTAGATTTCAAAATATTCAGTAAATGGATCATCTCAATGCTATATATGAAGTTCAAGAACAATATTAAAATTCCTCCAAGCGTGTGCAGCCCGCCAGAAAGCTTTACATCCAGCATGATGCACGGTGCGCCGAGCATTGCCTGCACTTCTGCCAGATTTCAGCCCCGGGAGCCTGGTGCCCCCCCCAGGGGAGCGCGGGACGATGCCACACGCTGGACTGATCTTTCGTGGTTCAATGTGACCACAATTTGCACCCCTGGGGGTCAGGCTGCAGCGAGACTGCCACCAACCCAAGTCAGTTAAACAAAATGAATCAAGCATTTGGATGTATGTAAAGCCTGTTTTTCTCCAAACCCGTAACATTTCAAAATGGCAATCAACTTCCAAGATTCTTCCCTATAGTACTTAGTTTAGTTTCCACTGGTTCTCTGCATATGTACTGTATAGTGATATTTGTCATTCTCGAAAACTTCAAAGTTAAGTACCTACAGCAAAAGCTTTGAATTTAATTCATAAAAGCATTAATAATGACTGAATTACAAGTCTAGAGATGTAGAGCAGATAATACTTAATACAAGACTAAAAAAAAGTATACAGATAATACTTAATACAAGACTAAAAAAAAGTATACAGATAATACTTAATACAAGACTAAAAAAAAATATACAGATAATACTTAATACAAGACTAGAAAAAAGTACAGGCAGTCCCCGGGTTACGACGGGGGTTCCGTTCTTGAGACGCGTCGTAAGCCGAAAATCGTCGTAAGCCGGAACGACGCTTGGAAATATGTCTTAAACTAATAAAAAGTTATAAAAACCTTACTTGTAATCCTTTGGTTACACTACATGTTGTTTTCCTGTAGTTTTATGTACAACCTGGAGTTTATTTTTCATAAAAGAATGCTGGTTCTTGAAGGTAAAAACTATTGTAATCCTCTGGTGACACAACATTCTTGAAGTTTTATGTACAACCTGGAGTGATTTTGCCAAATCTTGAGGGCTACAAGAACAGCTGATTACTATTTATGTATCATATAGACTAATTAAAGTAAACGTATATTTAAATAGGCTTATATATTAGTATCAACAAAACATTTCCTGCCATGAGTCAGAGGCCGTTTAATGAAACTAACACTTCTCTGTCCTATCTGTTCAGAAAATAAAAGTTACGTCAATCCCCGGGACCATTGTTGCCAAGGCGTCTCTCTCTCTCTCTCTCTCTCTCTGATCAAATTACTACTGGATAATGTCTCTCTTTGGATATTTCGATTTTGCCAAATCTTGAGGGCTACAAGAACAGTTGATTACTATTCACGTATCATATAGACTAATTAAAGTAAACGTATCTGTAAATAGGCTTATATTATTTGTATCAACAAAACATTTACTGGCATGAGTCTGAGGCCGTTTAACGAAACGAACACTTCTCTGTCCTTAACTCGGAGCGTCAGAAGACGCCTCTCTCTCTCTCTCTCTCTCTCTCTCTCTCTCTCTCTCTCTCTCTCTCTCTCTCTCATCTCCTCTCTCTCTCTCTCTCTCCTCCCTCTCTCTCTGATCAAATTACTGGATAATGTCTCTCTTTGGATACTGGAATTTGCATTGTAATCTAACCAGAAACTTCGTTTTGTTATTATTACTGGAAACAAGCAATGATTTTTTCATTATTTGCGCTTTTGGACTGTTATATGTAAACTTTGCGCACCGCAAGCTAGTATGTATTCATTCGCTCGGAAACTAGTTCCGCATATGAGGCGTCACTAAAAAACATCGAAAAATACAACATAAAAAGTGTTGAAAATCATCATAACCTCAAAATTTTTGTTGTAATCTAACCAGAAACTGATTTTTATTAATATACTGTGCTAAACTATAAAGGATTTTTATCATATTATGCGTTTTTTAAAAGCGTCGTTAACTCAGAGCGTCGGAAGCGTCAGCGTCGTAACCTCGGAACAAGCGTCGTAACCCAGGACGGATTTTTCCATTGAATATTTAAGAAAAAGCGTCGTAACCTCGGAACGTCGTAAGCCGGAACTGTCGTAACCCGGGGACCGCCTGTATATCTTAAATTCAAGGTGGAAGTATACTTAGTGTTTTCATATATATGTACAGTGGACCCCCGCCTAATCACTATTCTAGATTCAAGGCTTCACCTATTAGCAGATTTTTCTGTGGAACCTATATAACCACATTTTAAAAAAATTTGCCTATTTGGAGAATTTTCCTGAGAGAAATATTAACTAATTACTGTATTTTCATATTTTCGTTCCTAGCAAATACATTTTTCATGATAAAACTATTAAAATACTCGGGGTACAGTGGACCCCAGTAATTACGTTCTCATGATTCACGGCCTCACCTATTGGCGGGTTTCACTATGAATCATATCTACCCATTTTTTTGCAGGAAATTCCCCTGTTCGCGGTATTTTTCACAGAGAAATAGTCACTAATTACTGTACGTATTTTCATATCAATTTTATGACTAAATGCACTTTTTTTTGTGATAAAACTATTAAAATATTTAGGTATACGTAAGCACTCTTAGAGTTTTTCGTGTCTAAACTTACAAGATAAAGAGTATTTGTGAATTTTAGCTAATCGAGAGTGGTCTGGTACGCATCCCCTGCAAATGCGGGAGTCCACTGTATAAGCATTTTTAGAGGGTTTTTTGTTGTTTGAAATATCAAAATAGGCCCTTATAAGCATTTTTAGAGGGTTTTTTGTTGTTTGAAATATCAAAATAGGCCCTTATAAGCATTTTTAGAGGGTTTTTTGTTGTTTGAAATATCAAAATAGGCCCTTATAAGCATTTTTAGAGGGTTTTTTGTTGTTTGAAATATCAAAATAGGCCCTTATAAGCATTTTTAGAGGGGTGTCAAGTATTTGCAGATTTTAGCTATTTGCTGGGGATTGCGGTGCTCATCCCCCGCAAGTCCCAGGGGTCAACTGTACTTTAAAATTCCATTTATCGTTATAACTTGGACAATGAACTAGTAATTTTCATAGATTTACTGAGCTTTACATGGATTCAGCTTTATGCAAAACAGCCTTATCAATTTTGCAAAAATCTACCTTAAATTTTACTAAAAACAACATAAAATTACAAGACGCATAATTGAAATTAACATTAACTTTAAAATTGCTTTTAACTATAAAAGTTTACCTTTTGTACACATTGCTGATTACTGTACAGCATATTATATTGCATAACATTATATAATTGCTCCCAGCAAAATCCCTTCCACTTGACCTCAAAATGAATATATATTTCCTCTAAGCTCAGACACTGTGTTAAAAAAAAATATACATATATAGAACCAGTTTAAAAAACCACAGAATAAAATTTACAAATATTTGTTTGTCTGTTTCTGGAAATTGTATGATGTCATTACAGTATTTGCAAAAGAACCAAGGGCATATTTAAGAAGTTTTGGAACAATGAACAGAGAGCTTAATCACTATAATGGAGGACACCAGAGCACACTAAATTTAATAGTACTAGAATCATCAACAATATGTAAAGTACCTGATTTATATGATTATGGGTAAGCAAATATACCTTCAAGAAGAAAATTAAAGCATTGCTGTAATTCTTACGTTTCAGACCGAGATAAACATCCACACATACCAAACAACCATATGTTTTATGATAAGGCATCAATCAGCTTATGTTACAAGGTTACATAGGATAGACAATCAAGGGAAAAATTACCAAGAATTGAAACTGGGCTTATAAAAGAGGCCTTATCTCCATCCATGCTTAAGTTTTCATTGACATGGTAAAAATATTGGCAATGACAGCGAGTTATGGGAATAACTTGATCCTTTACCTGTCATTAAAAACAAGTGCTATACACTGACAGTTTGCAAAACTGAAACACAAGGTCAAATGACATTTCTAAGAATGATGCATCTCTTAATGCAGAACACAGTACACCAATTTGTCAGGAAAGTGACACGCAAAACATGGTGAACAGTATCTGACTTTCAAAATTTTAAAATACACAATATGGACGGTAACGCAATGTGGGTTGTGGCAGTCCACCGCGCTGACAGAGCATTCAACTGAGTAACAACTCATATGGTGGGGCAGAAGAACAAGTTGATGACGGCATAATACCGGGACCGGGGATCGTTGCGGCCTACTATGTGAAGTAGCTCATGGCGTGCCCAGTGGCCTGCTGCCGATGTACCAGGGACTGACCTGGCTGCTGCAGAAAAATAGGAATACCAACGGTCATTAAGGGCTACGGTACATTAGTACCCGGGAAGCTGACCCGTTTGGCGCCCTCCTTTTGCACACATCTCCAATGCCATTTACTTGATTGACTTAATTACAGTCATGTACACTATTGTTTAACATACATAGAAAAAAGAATGCAGACATTTTTCAATTAAACTAGGTCCATTGGAGGTGAGTGCTTTACTTGTGACCGTTTCTCACCTGTGCTGGGTACTGGGCACAGGGGAATACCCAGGGAGCAGAGGGGAGCCTGCTTACACAGCTATATACTACAATGGAACAACTTGATGAATAAGGTTCTCTTTCTCAAATTATACTTTATTACAGTACACAATTACACTTAACCCATTCTGCACATTTTTAGGATAGGAGCAAAATCACCTGCAATTTATGGATTTATTACACATTACTCTCATACATTTGCTTCTCCCTCAAACACACATACACAGATAGCCTGCTAGCCATTTCAAGCCCTCTTGGCATACTTCCTATATCATCCTAAGGTCTCATATTGGCAACATATTATCAAAATAGACACAAATATACTACAGTTATAAATCTGAACTCAGCCTAGCAATATCCACAATTATGCATTCCTTTACTACAAAGTTCTTTGTGTCAACTACATACAAGGATGATCAATTTTATAATATTGGGTAAATATATACTTTTTGTGTAAGATCAACATCATACTTCACTGAAGCTAGGACCTTTCTAATACAACCACTGTTTTCCTGATATCAACACATTCTCACAGATTAAGTGTGAGTGTACTGCAGTACATTGAAATGGTAAAATTGTTACAAAAATTATACATTACTGAGAGTAACTTGATTCTGTAAGCAGACCCCATGCCACTCCTTCTCCTGAGAAAAGGTCTAATTAATTAGACAATAAGTGAATGACTTAAATCTGCCTTATCAAATTAATATTGTGAAGTCTTGAAAACTCCTTACCTTTCTTTTAAGACCACCTAATTTTATCATTTTAGGAACTATTGAAAATTAATGAAATCATAATAATAATCATCAGGAAGAGCTACATGGTGACTTTACAGCAATAAAACAAAGTTTAGATTGGCATAATTTTTAAGTGAGCTTCTTATATATACAAATCACAGGAATGCCACTGTACTTTGAAATATGCTAGAGAACAGAAGGAAAAGTCTTTTCAATACTATACTGTGAATGGTAAGCAAGTAAATAAAGGGCTATTAGTAACAAGACAACTTATAGTATAAACAGCATTTACACCAAACCAATAACTTTCCTTTATATTACAAAACTTAAATGACACATTTCTTTAAAAGAAATCACTACTTAACATCTAATAATAAAGGCTTAGACAACCATGCCAAGAGAATATAGATTAAAAAAAAAAAATACATGACCGAGATCCCAGATCTCTAAACCCCACCAATCAACTGTACTCACTGCACAATGACCAATAGTTCATTTCAAGCTTTGCACTATGTAATTGGAAATTTCTTCCAATGCTATTCCATGCAATGAAGACATTAGCACATCCATGGATGATATTGGAAAATTTAAAACTTCATAAACATTTTGGCAAGAATTCCCAAATACACAATCACACAGAACAAGGCAATAAAAATTACTGATGTACTGTTTGTATAACTGCAGCCACAAACAAAATTTAATGTTATATGTTCTGTACCAGTAAAGAAAAAATATTGTACTATATGGATAGGACCTAAAAACAAAATTACTTTTACTACGTAAAAGCTAGAGTGCATGTCTTATGCTAGAGTGCTTTTCTTACGCAACGAAGTACATGCAATACTTGACAAATAAAAAAATACTGTACACCACTGTAGAATCAATAAAAAAACTCATGGCTAATGTCACACAACAATCTCCTGTCCAAGAAAAGTTGGACTAAACTCTTTGAATTCAAGAGGAAAATATACATTACTGGTACAGTAATATAAGAAAGTATTTCTGGATCCAGTGCATTGCTAAAATTGATTACTAGTGGTATATTTCTTTGTATATTAATTCATTAACCTTCCTAAAACAATGGACAAGAGTTTTACATATGTATAGCATAATAAGCTCTACAAGTTGAGTGAAATAATGCAAATGAGATTTTCACCACCTAGCTTGGAATCTAGACCATTTCCAATTGGTTCACATGAACCTACCAAAATTTCTCGGGTTTCTAGAACAAGAATAGTTACAAATACACCAGTGGTGGTCAACCTCTACTCAACAGAAGCTTCAAGAATCAAGAAATTTCATGCAATACAAGATATTAAGTGAAATGCTTTTTAAAAATCAAGATGCATACTTCATCTATCAGTAATTTGCAAAATGTGTGCTTGCAATTCCTTATTACTTTAGCTGCTTTTATCCCAGACATATCTACCTTTGAACTCATCATGAAATCTGACTACTTATGAGGTAACATACGATGAAGCTACACTTAGATTTCTGTAAAACTTAATATTTGCGCATTTCCAATAATCATTAAAGAAACACTTGCCAGCAATCATCTCATATACAATACTTACAACTTACGATATAGAAACCTCTCTCTCCATGTAAGTGAGACAGTTCATAGCATACTGTACTCTACTCTCAAACCATCAGTAAGTTCTGATGGATTTTATTCCCTATCATTTCAATTTACTAAAATTTAAAAATATATTTGATGCAGTCTTAAACCAATGCATAAAAACAAATAAATATTTACTGTATCTTCTTGTTTCCAAGAGACATTTACAACACTGATAAATATTTTCTGCTAAGAAGTACTGCACCCTCACTGTGTATAAAAACACTTGAAATCAGCACCATTCAGCTAATAATGACAGTTGACAATTGTGTTTTTTATCCCAATCTTATTTCTGTACATGTATGTAATAATCACTATACTACTAGTGTTTGTAAATAAAAATTATTTCCATATGAACGGAATAAAGACTATGAATGAATTAACTTCCCATTGAATTTATAAGAATACAATATCCCCATTGAATTTATAAGGAAAAAATACAAGATAAACTTTGACATGCAACTATTAAAAAACAGTGCAATACAGTAAGGTAAGAGACGTGAATGTATATATTGTATTAAAAAAATCGTTAAACCTTACCAGACAGCTTCTTATGTCACTCTAATTCACCCAAAAAACATTAAAACATTACATTGAAAAAAAATATATATAATTAAGAGTTTATGTTTACCTGAACAGTGTCGTATCCAGCATACTCCTGCACCAAGGAGATCAACAAGGGCAGACAGCAGAGGGGAGTGGTCGTGCCACAGGTTTTCAAGATGAAACGCCTCGCAGAAATAAACATGCTCGATTCACTGGAGGGAAAAGAAAAGGAAATTATTAGCTTTTAATGCCAGTTGTTGTAGAGCCAAGACTGACTAAAGATTAATAAATGCTGCCTATCCATAAGATCGGAAAAATGTCTCTTACATAAAACATTCCAACTACTGTCCTAGTAAATAAGTCTCCTGTGCAGCTTTTCTAGATATTCTCGGGTTGAAGCAGTGTTGGAAATATGTACTGTTGACAGAAATTATAGCTGAAGCGAATGAGATGCAAATATGGCAACAAATTACAAGAGAACGAGGAGAAATAAGTATTAGAACAGATTAGAATATAGAAATTACACCATGCACTGGGACCTTTGAGGTCAATCACCACTGAAACGGACATTGCCAGTAACAAGGTTTAAAGGTGTAACAGGAGGAAAACCTCTCAGTTGCACTAAGAATCAATTGATAGGAGAGGGTGGAAAGTAAGATGGAAGACAAGAGAATATGAATGGAGGTACAATAAAAGGAATGAAAGGGGTTGCAGCTTGGGGTCGAAGGGATGCTACAAAGAACCTTAAGTAATGCCTACGGTGCACCGCATTTAGTACACTAATGGCAATAACCCTGTACAGAAATCCCTAAAGGGGTGAAAGACGTAGTGGGAAGGAATAGGTAGCCTCAATATCCGGGAATTCAATGCACCCCTGATGAGCATCGAATGTTATAAGTAGTTGATGTTATGGAAGTTTTCTCCATGCCATGAGGGCTCATCCTTGACAATGAATTGGGCCAGTGCCTATGATTTTGTTTTATTCTGGACACCCTTAAACACCGAGTGCTGATGAAAAGAGTAAGATCTGTAACATTTTGTTTTTTCCTTCAAGTCGATTTTGTGTTATTTTGCCCTAAAATTCATACACAAAAAGCTTACCAAGCTACCAACATTCCTACAGAAGACTTTCAATGTTACTTTAAAACTGACTCTTGCGTTTTTATCAAGTTCAGGGAAAACATTTCATAATGCCTATCTTCCTTGCCAACCTCAATCCTCTCATCTGGATGTGTCAACACTACCGGGATAAGCCATTGATTACCAGGCAGGCAGACACACTCTCTCTCTCTCTCTCTCTCTCTCTCTCTCTCTCTCTCTCTCTCTCTCTCTCTCTCTCTCTCTCTCGGAGTGGTAGCGGTAGGAGGGGAAAGGGATATAGAAGTACCGGATGAAGGAGCCCAGGTCTGCGCAGTGTGGGTGACGGTCTCCTCATTTTTCCTTTCACAATTCAGGACTGGAAAGGAACGACAGTTTTCCTTTCCATTCATCATATAGAGAAGTCACTTCCACCACAAGCAAGAATGGTTATCAAGACACTGACGAACATTATACATCTTATTCATACAAAACTACATCTATTTTTTTATACTGGATATTTAGTTTAGTTAAGCCTAAATTTTGGTTTCGATGCGACATTAAACGTCCATAAAATTCGTAAACCATAAGAAAGTCTTGCCTGTTAGTGAGGGATGCAAGTTGTCAGCAAAACTATGACAGCGCTAGGGCTATTAATAAACGCGAGTAATAAACGCGAGTAACAGCCGTTTATCCACAGAGCATAACTAAAAGCCAACCGTCAAATGAAAGACAGAGATTATCACTCCGCAAATCATTTTATTATGATTCGTTAAACAAAAATTATCTCACCAGATATAATTAGCTAACGATAACATTAAGAATCAAGGAGTTTTTATTTTATTTCCATTAATCTAGTTCAAATCCTTGAACCGTCTTCCTTGTGCTAAAGACACTATACGTCATACCAGTAGCCTTAGATTGAGAGGCTTGCTTGTTATGGACAAAAAAAAAGTCTCATGATATGTCAGAGTTATTAGATTACGGAAGAGATAGGAAAGTCGCTTTAGGGCGGGAGGACGTTATTTGGGGCTGGTAGATCGCTTAATTTTGGAGGAGGTTCGCAGCTTTAGAACGTTCTTGTTCAACAATGCTAATACAGTGTCTACATCCTGGACTGCATTTCCTCCGCGCATGTAACTTCAGAGGGGGTAGAGAAGCTGCAGCGATAATTTATTTTTCAACAAAGCAATCCAACCTTGATAGTAGGATTTCCAAGGAATTTCCTCGTACCGTCAGGATGTCAATTACAGAATTTTCCTCCATTTACTCTCCACCATTCCTCTACATTTAAGGTCTTGGCTCTAGGTAGGAGGCCACAGAGGGAAGGCGATCAAGTGGTAGAAATTCACACTCGGGTGACCCCTAACCGTCCAGGTCCCTGATTTAAAGCTAGATATCTCTTTTCTCTGGGCCTTGTGGTTGATTACCGATAGATAAGCAGACTCACTCTCTCTCTCTCTCTCTCTCTCTCACACACACACACACACACACACACACAAGATTTCATTAAATGTCAAAAACGTGAAATGTCAGGAGACTCGAAATGAACTCGTCGCATGATTCCTTTGACGATGACCCTGATCGGCTGTAGCTTTCATGCCTCATCGTGACCCATGGCCAGATGCGTTAGATTTGAGGTCCCTTTTTCTTCCTGCTCTTTTTCTCAACCTTCCCTTTCATCTAGCTTTGGGTTTAGCGTGATGGGGATGAAGGGGGTCCATTATCCTACCCACCCCACACGGTCATCCCCCTCCCCCCACAACAAAGTACGAACCCCCGGGGTAATTAAATTTTTTTTCGAGCTGCAGTTTTCCTGGGTTTAATCTTTATACCAGTTAAAGAACTATATTTCCACTATGTAACAAAGCTTTAAAATTTGCGAAATTGGTATAGCAATACTACCGCTGCTACAATAAATTAATATTCGTCGTTATCATTTAGAAGATAGGGCAACACGCTAAGGATGTCTCATGGCCATTCAGTCAACTCGGTTAATTAGGTGATTTAGATCTGGGGTCGACGATCGATAAGGCGGCCCACATCTTATCGATTTCCAATCCGATAACGGCTCGTGGGAGTAGTGGAGCACCTCTGCACTTCCATCACAGACAAAAAAAAAAAAAAAACAATAAGCATCATTACTATTCATTTCTACTATTGCTATTGTCGGTTGCTGGTGCTGCTATTTTGCATACGGGAATAGAAAAAAAAAAAATTGGGTTACCTAAAACAGAAGACACCTAACTGCGAGAGAAATATTTGAGGAATGGTTCCACCAAGATTAATCCTGGGTTCCACCGCGCGGGATGAGAAATGCCTCTTCGAGGCCACGGTCTGGGTATACACCTCGAGTCCTAGACCGTGGTCGAGGACACCTCGCTTTCGGTATTTATATTTCGGCAAAGCATTGATCTCTCTCTCTCTCTCTCTCTCTCTCTCTCTCTCTCTCTCTCTCTCTCTCCTAGCAACGACCCGATCCAACCGAGAGCGAGATGGACACTTTACTCACGAACTTCCCCAATTTTACGTTGGAGGGGTTGGGGGGTGGCCAAGCCCCTATTATCCAATAAACCTACAACTGTTCTAAGCAGACTTAATGGCATTACATGGGCTCCAAAAATGACGTACGCCGTAGGGGGTAATGCCGTCAGTGCACCTCACACGGTGCACAGTAGGTATTACTTAATGTTCTTTGCAGCGTCCCTTCGGCCTCTAGCTGCAACCCCTTTCATTCCTTTTACTGTGCCTCTAATTCATATTCTTTCATAGTACAAATACAAATGAGAGGTTTTCCTCCTGTTACACCTTACGAACCTCTTCCTCTCACTTTTTCTTTTAGCGCTGAGTGACCTCATGGCTCCCAGCGCTTGACCTTCGGCCTAAATTGTGTATTCAATCAAGAAAGACGTTAATAAACACAGGCAAAACTATGGTACCAACATATCTTCTGCAGAATTAAAGAACACCGAAGAAAGTTTTATCCTATCGAAAGCAGTGAAAAATCAATATCTGATAACGTTCATGACGTCACAGAAATATCTACGCAAGAAAAGGATTAGATGGAAAGGAGAGAGAGAGAGAAAAAAAAGGAAGGGGGGGATGTAAATGGAGCTATAACGATTACCTGAATCGAGTCTATACATTTCACCCCCAAGTCTCTCCGCCCGTGCCTTGTCTCGATTTCGGGAGAGCATGGAAGTGGACACTCCAGATATACTTTGACTCTGCTCCAGTCCTCCCAGTCGTCCCCAGCTTTCGTATTCGACGAAAATAATAATGGAATCGGTGACATCGAAGCTCCGAAGATGATGAAGCAGCCGTCGAAGCCCTGAGGGCTCTTGATCGTTCAAAAGCTTTTTCAAAACACGACCCGATGACACGGTTACGTAAATATGAAGAGGTTCGGTCAGAATGTATCAAATCTAAACCTTGACCGACGAGTGGTCGCCCCTTCATCGAGCCTAACGTACTACAAGATATACATTATAGATCGTCAACACACACACACACACACACACAAAGAGGAGGAGGAGGAGAGAGAGAGCAAACCTATTTTTCGGTAAAATAAGCGATAATAAATTATCGGCAAACAGAAAAGACAACTATACGTAAAAGCCTTTCAAAAACGTCGACAACAAACGAGAAAACTAACAAATCAAATATCAAAACTTTTTTTCCCATTTTACAATGGATATTCTACATGCCACAGTTAAAAAGTATATACAATATCCACTTACTTCTAGGATACCAGATTCATATAGTTTATATCAAAGTCAAACGCACATGACCGCGTTTTGTTTCAACGAATACATGTTATCAAAATAATTATTTAAAAAGCTGTTTCAAAATAACACATTAATGAAAAAGCATTTTAAAATAGTAAATTACTGAGATCCATTAAAACAATAAAATAAGATATAAGCCATATCGTCATGGTGACTCAAATTTAAACCAAAAAACTCATCAGTTCAAGACAAATTTCAAAGCCTTCTGCTTTCACTTCCATCCTGAAGTTTCCCAACCTGAAGATTTTTCCTTTATAATCCGAGACTTTTTTTTCATAGAGTGAAGAAACCAAGACAGGCACAGCACTCTTAGCAAGTCCGGTTATTACAAAAGAACGTGTTGAGGGACTTTTATTAGTGGGCGGGTTAATTTGCTCAGGAAATGAAGAGAAATATACGGAAAGAACATCGATGGACTTACCGTTTGCGACGTCAGTTTTTTTTATATATCAGTAAAAAGTATATCTTAGTTTTACCAGACCACTGAGCTGATTAATAGCTCTTCTAGGGCTGGCCCGAAGGATTAGACATTTTTAGGTGGCTAGGAACCAATGAGTCACCTAGCAACGGGACCTACAGCCTATTGTGGGATCCGAACCACATTATATCGAGAAACGAATTCCTCTGATTCCGCGTTGGTCGAGCCGAGAATCGAACTTCGAACAACCGGATTGGTAGCCGAGTGCGGAAACCACTCGTCCAACGAGTAATATTCAAATGAATTCAAATGAAACCATATACCTCGACAAAGAAAACTGTAGAAATGGAAAATGAATAATTACAAAAGGATCGTCAGCTGTCTAAATAATATAATAATGATAATAAGTGTAAGCGCATGAAGGAAGGAAATGGTCATTTCAGTAAACACATGCAGTTCGCAATTTTAAGTCATTTTAAGTCAAGTCTGTCAACTCACATAACTAAAGTGTATTCAGCTACCATTCCTTTCAAAACACAAGAGCAAATAATGACCGAATCGACACAGGGAAGGAAGACATTCAACGCCATAATCCTCCGAGTTTTCTGTACAGGATATCTATCCATTCTGGATTCAACCCTTAACAGGCGGCACCAGTCTTAAGAGACGACCCATTTTAGAAGAAATTTACATAGTATAATAATAACACCAAAGCCTGGGAAACAGATAAAATGACACAAGCAGACACGAATGCGGTCGATAGATAAAGCCACAAAAAACATTTCGCTTATCCCTTCCTAGATCAAAGGGACCCGCGAAAGATGATGGCCTGCCATTCCGACCTCCACCAGGAACGAAAACAAACACAAGGGAAAAAATACGACAAGAGATCGGAGGAAAAACAAAGGAAAAATGCAAATGAAGAGAAGACATTGTCAGAGCGCAATGACCCACGAAATTACGGGACATTGTAAGTGGTTTAATCAATTTGAACATGACTGGGGCACCAGCATCGCTGACGAATAAGTACGACAAACAAAAGTGACAATAAGTCTGTCACTGTTCACTGTTGTTGTCAGGGCAAATAGGCGGTCTTTGGATCGCTGACCCGCCGTCATCACACCCGTAATAGATCACAGAGAGGAAAGCGCAGCATTCTTTTGTTCGGTGACCTGTCTCTGCGGCCAAAACAAGCAAAAACAAGTGAAGGAGAAGACGAAGAAAGGGCATGCTTTGGTTCGCTGACCCGCACAGCGTCTTCACCGGCACGACGGCGCCGCCGCGCCGGCGCTTTGCAAACAAGAGAACTCGCTCCCGGGTGACCTCCAACGTCGTCGGCCCCACGTGACCACAGGCAAATTCTATCCCTTTACGAAAGAGGCGGCGCGGGGAGGAGAAAGACGTCCCGTCCAGCTCCCTTGTTTCTGACTGCTCTTCGAAGGAAAGAAGAGGCCGTGTCGGTGCGTTAAGTTAGCTTATGAAACTATTCAGTCACAGACCTATATAAATATAAAATTTACTATAAGCACTGGGACCTATGAGGTCATTCAGCGCTGAAAGGGAAATTGAGAGTAAAACGTCTGAAAGATGGAACAGGAAGAAAACCGCGCAGATGTTTCGTGAGCCAAGTGTTACAGAGGTGTTAGATGTTAGAAAGAGAATATGAACGGAGGTACAGTAAAAGCAATGAAAGGGGTCGTAGCTAGGGGCCGAAGGGATGCTGCAAAGAACCTTAAGTAATGCCTACAGTGCACCGATGGCACTAACCCCCTTTGAGGGCACAGACCTATAGGTTTCAGATTAAAAGAATTCAGATCGGCCTGGAGGAGCCTCAATGGACGTTTTCCCATAAGAAATCTGGCATCGCTGTATTCATCTGTTTTCAGCTCCACCCTGCCACTTCGGTTTTACAATGAGAAGAATTTCAGAGGTCACGTATTAATATTCCATTTTAGGAGATTTTCCTGAGGCCTCAGACAACCCCGTGTATATCCTACGAGTATATCCTACCTCCTTGTGCAGATGGCATGAGCCGCTTTCATCTGAACACAACAGCTATTGAACATCACAGGATTTACGAACTGGGTTTCCACCATGAAAAGGTTCAAGTTGAAGTCTTCGGCAGAAAATAAATAATCGGTGCAAAACCTAATAAGAAACAGAAATTCGTCGTGAATTCACGTCAAGATGATTTTCAAAGTAACTAACTTGCAGAGTATCCATAAAATAAAATTGCCATCAAAGAAATCCTGTCAGAGAATTACGCCATAAAGGTCTGCTGATGATTACAAGGAGAAAAGTTAACTTAAAGAATAGATAAATCAAAGTATGCGATATATATATATATATATATATATATATATATATATATATATATAATATATATATATATGTATATATACACACACACACACTCTATACAGTCCGATTTCCAAATGCGAAAACTATCAGAAATAATAAAATATATATAATTAATTAGTTCCCGGACTATTTTAAGGCAATTTGAAAGCGTATTGTTAAAAAGTGCCGCGCAAAGAACAAACCATTAATCAAACAACCCTTCTGAACGGCTTATATATAATCATGTAAGTCTTCTGACGAAGCCTGTGCCGCATCAGGCATTCTATATTTAACAATAAATAAAAACAGTGTCAGCATCACATTACTTAAATGCTGGAGATGGTGAAGCCTGCGGTGACGATGACATTAAGAATAATTCACCCAATTATATATTCTCTCTCTCTCTCTCCCCGCAACATTTTCCATCCACACTCAAGACAGTAAAGACCAAGACAGCATCACCATGAATTCCCCACGCAAAACCCAAAACGCAACTCTAGTGCGTCTACTTTTCTAAGATCGCTCTGGTGGGGTCAGGTAGAAAAGGCAGAATTGTCATATCTACGGGTATGTAAGTCCCATTAAATGCTTCCCGCAGATAGGAGGATTCGCTTTAGACATTGGGAGTCGAGGAAGAGGATTTGCTTCTTCCCTGTTAAATTTTTTTAAATTTTATTTTCATTCCCTATTCTATTTAGCTATTCCTTCTTTCTCTTTCTATAATTATAGATGCGCTGAATGGCCTGTTGGCTCCAGTGTTTGGACTTGAGACAAATTCATAAGTCAATCAGTCTACTATGCCCTTAGAAAAGACAACCGACAACCACTCATTCCTTCTCTGCATACCTTTTTTATCAAAATCATCCAAGTCAGTTACGGACTCCCTTTCTCTTTTCTTTTTTGTAAAACCGCCTCTCTTGCTTCCTTGTTAAGTCTACGAATAGTCATATCTGACACTTTAGTTGTTTCAGATGTTCTCTGGATAGCCTTCGAAAAATCAGTAACAGGACCTTCATGATGTTTTTATAAAATGAAGTATATCAGGAAATTATAGACTATTTCCTTGGCCTCAGGTGGTGGGTGAAGACGTTTACGGGAGTCACTTGGGCTGGGCTGTAAATTCTATTGGCCTTGGGCTGTCCTTACTTATCACAGAGGGTGATCGAGAGCGAGTATCCTTTAATGATATTGACCATGACCTTTTAAATCCTCTTAAAAATCATAAGTTCCCTAAACTCAGATATGGCATCGTCGGGGAAAAAATATGCCACATCTTCATTTTCATTGATGAAACTGAGGTTTTAACGAAGAATATACGAAATAAGAAATATTCACAATATCTGATGCAAACAAAGAATCACATTTTAAGAAATGAAAACTATTTCAATAAATAGACTCCATGAAGTTAATATGATTACCATAACATGAAAATTGGCAACAAGCCACACCACAGCGATCTAGAAAAGAAAACGCACTATAACTTCAAATCTTTACAACCATCTTGGTTTCCCCCACGGAATACAAACTCCCGTTCACAAACGAATCCAAAGCTTCGCGAAAAGTCAACCAACTTCTTCAAAAATGGTGCATTTCCTCCCAAAATTCCAGCTTCGCGACTTCACGCAAAAATCAAGTGCAACGTTAGCCATTCCCTCCCTCTGTGCAATGCAAGTGCTGCTGCAACGTGGCCGAGAGCTCCCCCCCCCCCCCCCCCCCAACAACCCCCCACATAACTCTCAAGGATGGATAAAAATAACCCCACCAGTTTGAGGGTAGTTCAGTTTACGCCCATCTCTTGGATGCGTACAAGAGCTTTTCATTTGTTTGTGTGAACTTTCTTTCGTTGAAAAAACTGGCACAGCTTCCACCTGATATAACTCTCTCTCTCTCTCTCTCTCTCTCTCTCTCTCTCTCTCTCTCTCTCTCTCTCTCTCTGAGAGAAAAAAAATACGTTAGAATTCCCCGAGAGAAATCTATTTCAGCTCTTATCAGACAGTAAATGCCAAAGAGATCTCCCTTATCTCAAGGCCAGGGACCCAACTTCAAACAGTATCAAACTCAGGTCAAGTAGAGGCTTGTGTGAATAATGCACGAACGCACTTATATACGTGATACGTAAAAACAAAGGAGCATCTTTTCAACATGTATGCGTAAATAAAAACAGAACTGCCAAGACGTTTGGAGGAAAAAAAAAAAAAAAAAAAAACCGAATTTGTGGCTTATTTCTCTCCGCAGATACAACAATAATGCTGAGAATACCAACCAAGTATCAGACATTCTTCTACCAACTCAGACGTGGAAACCAACCCAGTAACAAAACCGGGCCCGGCCACTGCCCAAACAACAAAGGGTTCCCCTTGGGGTCATTCTTTCGGACGGCACCACACAAACCCAGTCGACCATATATCGAGGAGGGGAGGGAGAGAGAGAAAAAAAATGGAGTGGGGGGAAACCAAAAGATACACATGGCTATGAGTCTTATCACATTACCGTGATTCATATACTATACGCATCAAGCTACAAATGTCTTTTAATATCTAATTCGCACTACCTCGGAATTTATATATTTTTATATATGTTAACCGAGACCAACTATTTTCGTCATGAACTTTCTTTTTCTTATATTATATTGGAATTTGGAAAATCGACAAGAATGACACCACACATACACATTATATATTATATATATATATATATATATATATATATATATATATATATACATATATATATGTGTGTGTGTGTGTGCGTGTATATATAGTGGACAAAAGCCGTGATATGTAAGAAGAAAAGCTAAAATGACGACTGAAATTCCAAGTAGATTAAAAGCGCAAATAAGATTCAGACAACCCTTCAGTTATTTTCCTTTTAAAAGCTCTTCAGACTATGGCAGAACCCCACCCAGTCTCATTCAAAACTACAGAGTAGAAATCGCAGACTCCAAGGTCGGTAACCTTATACCCCTTTCTAGCCCAGGCCAGACAACAAACAGGAACAACTGAACGATAGAATTGTTTATAATCACATGAAGGGAAGAGAGGGTGTATCTCTTTACATTACAATAGAAACCCACTTTGCGTTCAGGATTATTAATTATATATACAATACATTAAGAGTTTACATTAATGCAGCTATTGCGTTACCTCCGTGCAAAAGTTGTTAAGTGACTACTTACGTAATATTACGTCATAAAAATGACCTTGAACTAAATTATAAATGTGAGTAGCGTCCCTGTTCCCTCTTTCGAATGCCTTGTCTGCTGCTTACATAACAACACTGCAAACCTTGTTTCGAGTTTCTAGGCAGCATGAACTGTTGTGAGGATTGGCAAAGGCAGCCTACACCCACCAATATACGATTTAGAAAGTACATTTATAAAAGTATATACATATATTTCAAAGGGAATAACATTTCGTAAAACAAGGAATATGTCATGTTTGATAACGACAGTCATTCGAAAGTATTCTATGGAGGGATTTGTTTATGAGTCGTCGGTTTAAATTTCTTCAGCAAACATAGCCAAGCCAACAAAACAAAGAGAGGACTATCTGTAAAGTTGCCACTTTTCTTCCTGACAGTAGTATTATATATCCTTCCCAGCTATTATCTGCCTCAGGATATCTATAATAATATTCCTCACTGCAGAATGCTTGCTTCTGCAGTAACAATTATTTTAGTTCCTTTCATGCCGCTGCTATCTTGGAGGAATAAGGTTGCTATAGTTTGCACTTACAGGTGGAACGGAAAAGAATCAGAGAGAGAGAGAGAGAGAGAGAGAGAGAGAGAGAGTTTTTCCCAGCGTCGGTTTCTGCCCTGAGGGATTTTTGCCCTTAGGGGCGGGGTTTATGCCACAGGTCCTTTCATCTCTGGCCACAGCCAAGGAGGGTGATTGGCCAAAACATCCCCGCAGCCACTTTCCACAGTATGAGTGTTCTTCTTTGCTTCTTATCTTGTTACCGAGAGCTCGGTTTTACTCTCAGTGATCGTCCGTGCCTTCTTCCCCTTTTTGGTCCTTCGTATTTTTAGTCATTTCAATCCCAGACGGACACCGACTCCAAAATTGACTCAAACATACCAAGGAGTAAAATGAAGGTCTTGATCAAAATTCTGTTAGCCTTGGTCTTGATCACGTCTAGACCGTGGTCTTGATAGGATAAGTCGTCCCAGGCTAGCGACTCGAGGACTGTATCCTCCTCCCCCAACCCCCTTCCCCCAACAAAGGGAATCCCACCACCGTTAGAAAGGCAAACAAATTATGGGATTAAGGGAGAGGGCCTTCCCGAGTGGCAGAGGACCTTGCTTGTTAGAACGAATTCAAGAATCTCCTACTCGTAAAATGACTATTGTAACAATGATCCGTGAAAATAGCGTGCGCTTGACACTTGGATGTTTATTTTCACCCAATAATATAAATCAGACAAAAAGCCTATAAGTAATAGCTGGATACACTACCCATTCCCATTGACAGCCATCATGAAACTAGAAAGAAAAACACCAACTACATAAATGGCACGTCCCAACCTACCACTCCAGGTAAAGTGAGGCACTATCATGCGACCCACAGACTATCAATAAGTGATCTGACTGTGAAACCAAAATCACAAATCAAACAGAAATATTTCTAAGACACGTTGGCAAGACAATGCCATAGGGTCAGGCACACACGCCATTCTGTACGAACGTGAGGAAGACCAAGACCAAAGCTGTAACACAAGACTGACGACGTCGATGTTGATGATTCGTTCAGACGTGTCAGTGAAAAAAGCCCAAGTGTTTGAGGAGGGAAAGAAGATTGACAGCAGATGATTTGAACATTTTCCCAGCGACGGAAAGGTGCGGTCAGCACCAAGGTCCAGAGAACGGATTTTCACCAGCGCTATATCAGCATTCGCGCGGAAATCAAGATGGGGAAAACTCAGTAGGGAACAAATTAACTTGGGAGAGAGAGAGAGAGAGAGAGAGAGAGAGAGAGAGAGAGAGAGAGAGAGAGAGAGGAATACAATATGTTTGATGATGACAAACTAACATCCGCGCCATATCTAAACATGAGCACAAATATTTCTATTCAGGAATGAAATTTCTGACAAACAGCAATCGCAGAGATAAAGGGCATTCACTCCCTAAGACTGTTTACTGATGAGTTGACATCATACTTGTTGCTGTAACGTTTGAAATTAACCAAGACTAAGCATCTGCAAGCCACGGGGAAAGAAGCATAAGACTTACGTACTCTTAAGTTACCAAATGATAATAAAAAGTATGTGGTAGTAGAAAGAAAGTCTCAAAACTGCTGAGAAACTGGCATGCGATTCAACAGACATTCATATGTAATGATCTTTTATAGTAATAAAAAAAACATTGAGATTACAGTACAAAACCCTATGAAGTGTATGTATAACATGTACTGTAGCAGTAGCAGTAGCAGTAACGGCAGCGGCAGCAGCAGGAGAAACAGAAAGCTCTTCTTTAATCCGCTGTGAATTAAACCTGCTCCCTGGAGAATTGACAGAAACGGACTACATCCACAGCTGCCAAACATGACATCTGTTTTAGCTACGTCCTCTCAGTCCTGCTAATTTGATCATCCTGGCCCGACAATTATATTGGTCGTACGTTGATAAAATGATTCAGCATCATATTGGGTCCCATTTGTCGTGTCTTCTGAGTCACAGCGTCAGCTCTCTCTCTCTCTCTCTCTCTCTCTCTCTCTCTCTCTCTCTCTCTCTCTCTCAGGATCAAGACACTCCTTAAATTTCTTTGTGACATTAGACCGAAGAGACGATTACAACGTAGATGTGAATGAAATGTGAAAAATAATAAGCTTTGGCAAATACTGATAAAACCTGAAACATAATCGTATTTCCTATTCGAAATTATCCCTCTCTCTCTCTCTCTCTCTCTCTCTCTCTCTCTCTCTCTCTCTCCTGAGGAATATTATTATAGATATCCTGAGGCTGTAAGGTTTGTAAGGCTCTCTCTCTCTCTCTCTCTCTCTCTCTCTCTCTCTCTCTCTCTCAATAACCAGTGTGGAATTATCAATGCTAAATGCATCAGACCCAATGGCTATCTGCCCCCTGAAGCCTAACAATTTATCAGGCAACGAAATTCAGAAGCAGTATCGACCGAATCGCAAAGAAATCCTGAAGGCAAAATGTCATCCTATCAGGAGCTCCCAAATTAACGTCACCCTGGCAAGACCCCCCATCCGCCCCCCCGGTGTCGAGCTGTCTGTTCAGATGATCAAGCGCTGCCGCCAGTTGATTCCTTCTTGGATTCCTTAAAGAAGAAGAAGAGGGGGAGAAGGAGGGATGGAGGGAATAATGGAAATGCTACAGAAAGGTACAAAAGAAGCTGACGACAATGAAGAGATTCCCTCCGTCACGAAGAGCTGCTTCGAGGCACAATAATACCATTTTAGCCGAGAAGAGTTTCTTCGTCGAAGATTTCGGTTTAAATATACTACCCTCAGTGACGAGATGAGACGCCCAAGGGGCTGCATAGGTGTTAGCGAAGGCATCGGTGGGATGAGGACAAAACTGGGACGGAGGACGACAAAATGGGAGGGTCGAAATCAACGCCATCTTGAATTCAAGATGGCGTTGTCGAAATACACCAGAGGTGGTAGCGAACCACATACATATAATGCTGAAGCTAAGCTGAAGCCAAGGGCAAATTTAGGATACGGATGAAGTCAGCGTAGGGGGAGAAGGACAAAATAGAAGGGGCCATGGGGGGGGGGGGGGGAGCAAATGCCATTAGACAAAGAGGATGTGTCTGATTATTAGGCTTCATAACAAGCGAAGGTCACACGGGCTTGCTCTTATATTGGCTTGACGGGGCAAAGGGTGTTTCGTAACAAGCACCAGGGAAGGAAGCCCCGATAAGCCATCGTTTATTGCTGCAGGTGTATATATGAACTGCACACAAGACCAGTATGTTGTATTTGTTTTTTTTTTAAGAGATATCCTAACCAAAAACCTGAAGAGCTGTAGTGGCCCACACAAATGAGACTGATACATAATATTATGAGTGACCTTTAAGCGTACAAATACGACAGAAATGGACAAAAAGCAATAAAAACCAACATTGCCTGGAAAACAAAGAAACAAAGATAAAAAATACATATTATCGTCAAATGAAACATACACCAGAAAAACACCATGGAAGAAATATGTATATATCGTCAAACGAAGCATCACATCAGCAAAATCAGCACCATTAAAGGCAATCAAAATGACAAGATACGCCTTATCAACTTATCTTCGAGTGCCGAGTGCAAAGAGACAAATGAGTCCTATCCAGTCTAAAAGTGGTGTAACAGATCATCCTCAAGTTACTACAGACGTCATCATCAGCCGAGACACAGGTGGCAAAATATGGGGGGGAGGGAGGAAGGGGGTTAGAGATATGATGAGGCGCTGTCGACGCCATTTCCTAAGTCAACAAGAAGATGCATTTTTTCCTTTGTGTTTCTTACATTGAATCAGCGTCGCAAAACAAAAGGTCAACGACATACATTCAATGAGTACCAGTCTCATCAAAGCATTTTCTGTACTGACGTTATAAGCGCCTGCTTTATTTATTGTTTCCTATACTCTGTTTTTTTTTTTTTTGTTATCTATCCATCCGCCTGTGGTGGTCGCGCATGGTAACACTGCGCCCGGGTTTTAAATATTTACGGTATGTCTAAGTTTTAGGTAAATAAAAGGATATCTGGGTGTACATTTGCAACTGAAAAGTGTTTTAATAATTTATTGTATGCGAATTACACCGGTAAGATTCGAAATAGGACATTGTTATTATTGTTGAATGTAAGCAGAATGTAACTATCTAAAGCC
>NC_087211.1:72604906-72639906 GCF_015104395.2 Macrobrachium nipponense | reverse complement strand
TGAAAGTTGTTGCAAATTCTTGGCACTCTGCCCTCACGAGACAAACCTGAGGATTGGTTTCTTTATAATTAGTATAGTCCCTTGTCATTATTATAATGATTATTATTTAAAATGTCTAGTAAAAGAAGCTGGACAGTTAAGTGACAAACACCTAGTGGAATTGAAGGAGTTGCTTCAGCACGGGCTCTTGTAAATAAAACCAAATCCAAATTCTGTTCACAAAATCTATTTCTTCCCGATATTCCCACCCTTAAACATTCCTGACTAAATTTTTTATAAATAGAAACAGACTAGAACTTAGTATGCCACTTAACTTAATCTCTTAACTATAGTAGATTCACATCAACCGTGCATTTGACGTCTAGGCCACTCCCTTACGACGATCCTGATTGGCTGACAGAGCTGGGAACTCTCAGTCTCTCTCGAGAGTTCACATGGGCAGGATGAATGTTCCATCTCTTCTGAGGGTTAAGTCTCTCAGGAGAGGTGGAACATACATCCTGCCTATGTGAACTCTCGAGAGAGACTGAGAGTTTCCAGCCCTGTGATTGGTTTATCAACAGCCAATCAGGAGCGTCGTAAGGGACTGGCCTGGACGTCAAATGCAAGGTTGATGTGAATCTACTATAGTAGCAGATACTTACATAAAAAAAATAAAAAAAAAAAAAAGCAGTTTACCCCACAAAGACAGCACTGCATGAATAGGCTCTGCAGTTATAAGTTAAAATACTTTCTCATTAGTGGGAAAAGTCCTGCACAAGATCAACTTGAGCCATTTTCAGGCAGTGGTTCAACAAAAACTATTAAACCACGGACATCATAAATTCGCCGAAACATTCCGAGGAAATCCTTTCTACCGACCACTAACCAGGGGCCGGAAATCCCAGACATGTACGAAACTGGATGAAATCCCAGTCGGAAACCCCATCCCCAATATTCAAGGTACGACGCTGCTGACTTGCGATTCTCTCTCTCTCTCTCTCTCTCTCTCTCTCTCTCTCTCATTGATAATTCCCCTAGAGTGTATGTTATTCAACTAGATATTAAACGATACTTGTAGCTGAATAATCGTCAGTACAAAAAAATCACGTTTATATAAATGACACATTTAATATATACATATATATATATATATATATATATATATATATATATATCTATATATATATATATATATATATATATATATGGGGATACAATCCACAATGAAGAAAAATCCTCTTGTAGTTTAAAATATGTATCTCTTGTACAGGATTAAAGCTTTCGACCATCAACTGTGGTCTTGTTCACTAAATGTGATATGTCACCTCAAGGAACTGAACAAGTAAGAGCACAAGCATTGAAAAAAAAAAAAAAAAAAAAAAAAAAAAAAAACAAACACAAATGCTAGGGGTAACAAGCTAGTTTATATTATGAATGATCAGGGCGGTTGAGCCCTCGTTCTTTCCTGAATTCGTCTTAATCTTCGTGGGGAATGTTTCTATTGTCAACTGCTTGTTCTCTGCTGGTAGGGTGGTTAGTTGGAGAAATGACCTGAGTGGAGTAAACAGGAGAGGAGGTAGCATCGTTATTGGCACATATTATTTCTAAAGTTTGAAATTTTCCCTTTCCTACAAATCTCTTCACAAATAGCTGTATTTTCTGAAATACCAGTATTTCCTGCAAAGGTCTCGTTTAATGAAATTAACGCTCCTTCTACTACTCGTCTCAAAGTCCTGTCGTTACATGCAAAAACAACCTTTGTACCTTTAAAATTTATTGCGTGGTTTTTCTCCCATGTATGTTGCGCAATTGCACTGTATGAACTTCCCCTTCTGCAAGCAGCAACGTGTTCTTCCCTTCTCTTATCAATGGAACGTCCGCTTTCTCCCACGTAACATTCATTGCGATCACTGCAAGGTATTACATATACTCCTACATTCTCTCTATTACCCGGGTTATTTTTAAAAATAACCCGGGTAATATATATATATATATAAACCCCACACTCAGGGAACCATTAACAGGATCTCTCTCTCTCTCTGTATGTAAAACTAGGAGAACAGAAGCATCATTCTATAATCAGGCCTCTTAGAGCACTACCACGCAACACATTATAATAAAAAAAATATATATCTATAAAACAGATACTGCAGTAGACTTTGATATAGATTCCTTAGTCCTGTGACAAGGCTATAACCACCACATCTAGCCCTTATCTATCTAAATTGAGCATATCTTCATAAACAGCATGAGCTTATCAGTCCCAGTGGCTTCTCGAGCCCCCTAACAAATTTAGTAACCAAGTACTTGAGAGCTGATGAGCAGCCGATAACGAAACCGTCTGGCCGCGATAAAAGTATCGATATCTGAGTCTTCCATTCGCTTATAGGGAGATCTTATAGTCCTATTCACCGGAGTCTCCATAGCATTCAATATCAATCGTATATTCCAAAAGGCGCCTCAAAGGTTCCCCCATTCGCTGAAATCATTTCACGAATCAACTGTTACCGGTCGCTCTCGATCGACATTCTGTTCGCAGCTTTTAATTTCAAGAGCAACCGTTACAGATTAGGCTTCTGTTATCTATTATTTCATTACTGATCGAACTCATATCACTAACCTACGACTGCAGTTACCGTATCTTATCAGAGAGAGAGAGAGAGAGAGAGAGAGAGAGAGAGAGAGAGAGAGAGAGAGCGCGCAGCCCTTCATTCATATTTAAATTAATTCCCATTTGAAAGTTAAATTCATTGAGCCATTGAAGCAATCTCACAGACAATCCATTCTCTCTCTCTCTCTCTCTCTCTCTCTCTCTCTCTCTCTCTCTCTCTCTCTCAAGTATTCAATGAGACACTCAATGTCTTTGTTGCCAATGAAGACTCTGTGACACACTGTCAAAAACCCACTAGTTTCGATAAATCTGTAATCAAATTCCTTTCACGACTCAGAATCACAATGCGAGCCCGTCATGGAAGGTGTCATCCGGCAGCTTACAGATCACTTAGTGACGAACCTCTTTCCTTTTTCGTTCCGCAGTGCGAATTTGTTTGTTTGTATGGTGCTTTTTACGTTGCATGGAACCAGTGGTTATTCAGCAACGGGACCAACGGCTTTACGTGACTTCCGAACCACGTCGAGAGTGAACCTCTATTACCAGAAATACACATCTCTCACTCCTCAATAGAATGGCCGAGAATCGAACCCGCGACCACCGAGGTGGGACGCCAACACCATACCCACCACGCCAGTGAGGCGCTCAGTGCGAGTTTGTACCCACAGCCTAGTACTCCCCAAGGTCTAAAGAATACGTATTCTTTAGACCTTGGTACTCCCAAGAAAGAGCATTCGTTGAATACCGAGGTGAATTTGCCAGGCCTCCAGAAGCACCAACGTTCACCTGGTACAAGTTGAACGCGATAGATACAAAAAATTCTTCCCTACGATGTAACTTGGAATCAATGCGTTAAAAAATGGCGAATATATTAAGAGAACAGAATATGGAATGCAGGCCAATAAGGTTATTCGTCGTGGAAACGGAAAACTACAGTCAAAGCTTTGAAAGGTGTAACAGGAGGAAAACCTCTAAGTAGCTGCACTATTCAAAAAAGTCTTGGGAGAGGATGGAAAGTAAAATGGAAGAAAGAGAATATGAACGGAAGTACAGTAAAGGGAAAGTAAAATGGAAGAAAGAGAATATGAACGGAAGTACAGTAAAGGGAAAGTAAAATGGAAGAAAGAGAATAGGAACGGTAGTACAGTAAAGGGAAAGTAATGGAAAGCAGAATATGAAGAAGTACTAAAGGGCGGGAAGAAAATGGAACGACAGAATAGGAACCGTATACAGTAAAGGGAATGAATGCTTGCAGCTAGCGGAAGGGACGACAGTGAATAATATGCCTACGTGCACCATGTTGATCACTGCAGCTAACCCCACCCCCACTACGGAGGCTTATTTAATAAATTAATGAATTATTCCATCTTTTCATTCTGTTTCTTCGTTTCTTTTATCTCTCTCCAGACCTGAGAGACAAACAACATTTGGGTTGACTAAATACCCCTCCTATTATAGTCAGGATCGAGAATAGGACGCTGGTCAGTCAGTTTGTGAGCGAGAGAGAGAGAGAGAGAGAGAGAGAGAGAGAGAGAGAGAGAGAGAATCAGCACCTACACGTTCTCGAAGAAAAAGCTTTCATAGCTTCCACATACGATATGACGATGTTGCCATCCATTTTCGTCTAACTACGGAAATAACGGAATGAAAATAACCACAAAATTATTGCAATAAAAGCAACCAGAGAAATATTGGAATAAAAGTAACACAAATAATCGGAATAAAATCAACCACAAATATACTGGAAATATCAGAAATATCAGAATAGAAGTATCCAGAAAAATTGGAATAAAAGTAACCACAGAAACATCGGAATAAAAGCAACCACAGAAATACTGGAATAAAAGTAACCATAAAAATATCAGAATAAAAGTAACCACAGAAATACTGGAATAAAAGTAACCACAGAAATGGCAAAGTAAAAGTAATCTCAGAAATATCGGAATAAAAGTACCCTTAGAAATACTGAATAAAAGGGAAGAGTTTACAAACTTCAATGAAAATGCACCAAAAAGTAACAGGCAAACATCCAAATGATATCGAAAACATTTTCCAAGGCTGCTTGCAACGCGACCACAGCAACTCATCCAAAACATCTTTCTGTTGACTTTGATATGAAAACTTGTTTATATTTTTGAAAGAAATCCGGAATCTGATCATGAAAACAATGAAAACTATAAACCTACACATTCTTACCGACAATTTCATCTTATCCTGAACGTCACAGAAAGTGAAAACATAACTGTAAACATTAATTATATACGAGAGAGAGAGAGAGAGAGAGAGAGAGAGAGAGAGAGAGAGAGAGAGAGAGAGAGAGAGAGAACGCTTCCGTCATAATAACCCTTTCCGTAAAATGCACAGTAATCTAATCAATGAAAGTCAAAAGAAAAAGGCAAAATGAAACAGAGTACTGGGACAGAGGAAAAAAAGATGATAATAAAATAAAATAAAGAGGAAATACTACCGGAAAATGCACCGAAATCTAAACAATAAAAGTCAAAGGAAAGAGCAAAATGAAAACGGCCTCTGGGCCCCAGAAAAAAAAATGAGGAAATAAAAAAAAGAGAAGGAAAGATGTAAACACGAATCAATCAACAACAGAGGAACCGTACCTGAGGACATAAGCGTCCAGCTCGTCGTTGGAGGTGACAGAGATGATCTCGCACTTCACCATCTGCATCACTGACTCCAACTGGGACCTGGTCAGGGCGAAGAGGGGAAATATTCGTTAAACAACTGACTTACACGAAGCATTCAAAGAAGTTGTTAATATGGAATCGGAATCTAAAATTATGACCAAGGGGAAATATTCGTTAAACAATTGACTTACACGAAGTATTAAAAAAGTTATTATATTGAAATCTAATATTAAGACCAAAGGGAAATATTTAAAGAAGTTATTAATATCAAACTGGTATCTAGAATTAAGACCAAAGGGAAATGATATTTAAAGAAGTTATTAATATCAAATTGTAATCTAGAATTAAGACCAAAGGAAAATGATATTGAAAGAAGTTATTAATATCAAATTGGAATCTAAAATTAAGACCAAACGGAAATAATATTTAAAGAAGTTATCAATATTAAATTAGAATCTAAAATTAAGACCAAAGGGAAATAATATTTAAAGAAGTTATCAATATCAAATTGGAATCCAAAATTAAGACAAAGGGAAATAATATTTAAAGAAGTTATTTATATTAAATTGGAATCTAAAATTAAGACCAAAGGGAAATGATATTTAAAGAAGTTATCAATATCAAATTGGTATCTAAAATTAAGACAAAGGGAAATAATATTTAAAGAAGTTATCAGTATCAACATGGAATCTAAAATGAAGACCTAAGTGAAATATACGTTAAACAATTGACTTACACAAAGCATTTAAAGAAGTTATTGATATTAAATTGGATTCTATAATTAAGACCAAAACGAAATCATATCTAAAGAGGTTATTAATACCAAAATGGAATTTAAAATAAAGACCAAAGGGAAATAGGTGTTAAACAATTGACTTACACGAAGCATTGAAAGTTGTTAATATCAAATTTAAGTATAAAATTAAGACCAAAGGGAAATCATATTTAAAGAAGTTATTAATACCAAAATGAAATCTAAAATTAAGCCCATAGAAGTCATATTAAAGTTCAATCTAAAACTAAGACCAAATGGAAATAATATTCAAAGAAGTTATTAATATTAAATTGGAATGTAAAATTAAGACGAAAGGGAAATATTTAAAGAAGTTATGAATAATATTCAAAGAAGATATTAATATTAAACTGGAATATAAAATTAAGACCAAAGGGAAATATCAGTTAAACAATTGACTTACACTAAATATTCAAAGAAGTTATTAATATTACACTGGAACTGGAATATAAAACGAAGGCCGAAGGCCAAAGGCCAAGCGCTGCTACCTATACATACACAGCAAAGAAGGTTTCAAAGATGCAACAGGAAGATTTCGCACTACGAAACATTAGTTACGAGAGGACGGAAAGAAAGAGAACACGATCGGAGGTACAGTAAAAGGAATGAAAGGGGGTTGCAGCTAAAAGTATTAACCGTTACTGAAAATTATCTCAAGATCAGTTTCAATGCTAAATCATTTGTCATCAACTTCAAAACGTCGAATGCTTTCTCTCTCTTTCTTGTGTGTGTGTGTGTGTATGTGTGTGTGGTGTTGTGGGTGTTTGTATTATATTATATGATATAATATATATATATATAATATATATATATATAGTATATTAAATATATTATATATATATGAACTGGTTTAATCATCACCGTGATTCCCACATAAATACATCGAGCTACAAATGTCCTTTAATATCCAATTCCCTCTACCTAGGAATAATATTTTCATATACTTGCGGTTAACATATATGAAAATATATTAATTCCGAGGTAGAGCGAATTGGATATTAAAGGACATTTGCAGCTCGATATATATATATATATATATATATTATATATATATATATATATATATATATATATAATGTATACTATAATTAGATATCTCTCTTTCTTGATAATGAGATCCCGGTATAACTGATTATCTCGGCGCCCACAAACATTCCAAGAGAAAACGAACCCATCCTTTACCAGCATAATGAAGAGAGAAAAAAATCCTTATCCTAAAAGTTACAAAAGAAGCGAAAAAAAAAAGAACTGCATTTCAGAGCTAATTCCATAATGAACTAACTGTGATTAATCTTGAATTACGGCTATAATCTTACCACCCGTTCATATCTCTGCCTTCCGTACTGGGGGGGGGGGGGGGCGTGGGTGTAATGAAGTCGAGCGTATTTCACATAACCCTGTAATTACAGGTAGAAAGATTGAGATGGCTCTGCCCGGTGGATATCAGCGTGGGAGGGAGGGCGGGCGGGGGAAGGGGGAAGGGGTTGATGTCAGAGTTCGAGATCGAGCAGCCAGCAATAGGAGACAGACACACACAGACAGGCGAACAGACAGATTCTTAAAAATCTGATGTACCGTTCACACTCATAGTTAAGATTACACAGTCCACTCCTTATGTTCTCTCTCTCTCTCTCTCTCTCAGAACATTAGGCTAACAACCACGCACATCATTCTCTGCTTAGCGCAACATTCGATTTTAAAAGCAAATACACTCATAACCTCACTTTATTCGTTGCTCTGAGCCGTTTGCGCAACCACGTACTGAGAGAGAGAGAGAGAGAGAGAGAGAGAGAGAGAGAGAGAGAGAGAGAGACCACGTACTGAGAAAGAAAGAAAGAGAGAGAGAGAGAGAGAGAGAGAGAGAGAGAGAGAGAGAGAGAGAGACCACGTACTGAGAAAGAGAGAGAGAGAGAGAGAGAGGAAACCTTTAACCCTCTTATACGAGAATGAAATCAGCGACCACAATTCCCTCATCTGTCTACCTGCCATTAACCTTCCCCTTTGTTATAAGACTCACGGAACCGCAAAAATAATCCATCTCCTTTATAGAGGGATTTGTTCTTCTGGTCAAAACTAATGCATCCCGCATCTTGCCTCCACCGCCAACGACTTTAGAAGCCGGGTATATTGTAATATTCATTCAGTATAAGCGTCTGTGTATTTGTATGTTACAGAAGATACCTAAAATTTCAAAAGGCTGCATATGTTTTTGTTTTAATCAATTTATTGCGCCCATTGGCGTCAGACATTTGAGTACATGGTAATACAGTAATATTGTTTACATCTACATTGTAATTAAGTAATAGGAATGAAATACAGAGTGTAGTGTGTGTCCGTGTGTGTGTTTGTATTTTACACGAGATATCTCATATTTCAAAAGGCTGCAAATGGATAGGAACGGAATACAATTTAGGCCAAATGCCAAGCACAGGGACCTACGAGGTCAGTCAGCGCTGGAAAGGAAATTGATAGTACGTAGGTTTGGAAAGGTGTAACAGGAGGAAAACCTCAAAAGCAATTGCGCTATGAAATCATTGTTAATAGAGGGTGAATAGCAAGATGGAAGAAAGATATGAATGGATAACAGGGGTTGCAGAGAGAGGGGGGGGGGGTTACCGAGGGGAGGTTGCAAAAAATCCTAAGGACTGCATACAGTGCACCCCTTGAGTTGCACTGACGGCGGGGGCTGCATATGGATTTAAATGAGCTTTTATGGGGGGTTTGCACATAAGCTGGGGAACGTCCGATTCTATTCTGAGACGACTTTTCAGAGAGAGAGAGAGAGAGAGAGAGAGAGAGAGAGAGAGAGAGAGAGAGAGAGAGAGAGAGAGAGAGCAGTATTCAGATACGAGAGAGAGAAATTAGCATCCAAACAAGAGACGCCAGAAAGAAGACGATTATCAGAGAATAATCCCAATTAGAATTCCTTTTCATTTAACACTGGGAAATCAACACCTAAGAATTTAAAAGACGACGCATCAAGTTCCATTAAGGGTATTCCATAAGGGTATCCCATAGGAGGGTAAGCGCTAACAGTGCACCTCACACGATGCAATGTAGGTTTCTTGCGGAGTCCTTGAGGCCCCTAGCTGCAACCTCTTTCATTCCTATTACTGTACCTCCGTTCACATTCTCTTTCTTGTGTCCCACTTTCCCACCTTCTCCTAACTAGTGTTTCAACATCATTTATCGCGCTGAATGACTTCATAGGTCCCAGCGCTTGTTTTCATATTCGCGCAAGACACTGTAATCACTTCTGCACAATATTATAAGTATACATTAATACCCATATTCCCCTTTCTATAAGTGCGTCAAGGAAGTAAGGCCTATGAAATAGAAAGTGTGTGTTTGTGTGTGTGACCTTCACCTTGAAAAGCAAAAAGAGGTCCAAAGAATTTCCATCCAAAGTACTGCAGCTTTAGTAGAGCAAACATCTGCTTCGATCTCGCCTGCTAAGAGTTGCCAAGAGCTCAGGTAATAGCAGCCAACAACAATACCCTCCCTTTATATATATATATATATATATATATATATATATATATATATATATATATGTATATATATATATATGATACTATACATATTATAGTATATATATATATATACATATATATATATATATATACATATATATATAGACACAAACATATCCCGAAGGTTATCAATTTGCTTGGAATTGCCGACAAATTCTGCCAACAAGAGAGAAATTTCCTCACCTGACAAACAAACAAAAAATACATAAATATACTAATTACACAAAAGAGAGGCAGAAAAATCTTAAGAGATCCTCTTCACATAAGCAAGAGGCTTAACGTTCTTTTAAAATGGGAAACAGAAGAAGAATAGAATTCCGATTCAGAAAAGGGAATACCCACTTGTTCTCAACGGAAGTGAATGAAATGTCCGCGGAACAGGGATAACAAAAGGAGAATTTGATTGCATCAAACGGACTGTCTTTGATCTAAGGAAAGTTCGAATGCGTATACCATACAAGGCAAGAGGAAAGGTGTTGCAGATCTTAAATATTTAAAATGGAAAATCTTTACACTTGGTGTGAAAAAACGTAAATGGCAACACCGCAATTGAAGACCTATTTTTAAGTAGAAATGACTATCTGCACTAACATGGATTAGAGAGAACCTATTCCAGGCGTCGAAGATTTATGTTCAGAAAAAGATGGCTCATAAAGAGGAAAAAAACTTGCCTTACAACCAACGCCTTTTAATTGAGGAAGAAATAATAATTCTTTATTCTATCTACAAAAAAAAACCTTCAGCAGCGTCTACAGTGTGCCACGCACGTCAAACCTCAGGCATAGGCCCCTACGGTGCCACATATTCGTCGCCGGAGGTAAAAATAATGGCCTGTCAAATAAAAATTGACAGTCAATGGTCAATCACTGCTACAAGTTGGCAAGATTCCATCTAGGCAGCAATTCCTAGACGGGCATCAACAGGTAAACTACCTTCACTTCCAATGCTGACCAAATGCCACAGATGGAAAGAGACCGGAATGTTATAGTAATAAAGGAAAAACAAGATGCAAGTATGGCATGATGTAGCCCGACATTTGAGGGGGGAAAAAACTGGATAAATTTCTTGGCGGAAAATAATCAAGGATAAGATGCTAATTCGCTACATGAAGTACAAAAATTATAAAATTAACATATATATATATATATATATATATATATATATATATATATATATATATACGTATATATTCCGATTCACATTTTATAAAAGAACGTGTAGAAAATTAAGTATTAATAAACTTTGAAATTGCATATACAAGTACATAATGACTAATTCTTAGAATGGTAAACGCTATCAAAAATTATCATTTTTATCGACGATAACTATGATAGTCCATCAGTTGCCGTCTGAACTTCTTGGGCTATCTATTTTCACCAATCAGCGTTCAGAAAAAATTACGACACTGAATTATGGTCTGTGATGATCGAGGTTTCGAAATGCTTTTGATTATGGTGTCCGTGCAATACAGGATCCAGAGAATCTTGGTGCAGTGTGAATAGGCTGAACCTTCGTTTTTAACATTTGATACAGACCCGGAATGGTTGGGGAATATAGACGATGCATCAGCGAGGTTTTCAAATGATCTCTGACTTTTACCGCTGTTCTAGCACAAATCAAAATTGATAATTTGGAGAAAAAAGGAGCGATCCGTACTTCAGCTTACTCAGAGCGTGTGCTAAAATATACTGTCAAATAGAGCGTTGTTTCATCACAGAAAATTGAAATGATTATGCTATATTTTATTTTATCATTTTTCTGTACTGTTTAAAATGCACATTATTAACTTTTTAAATTTTCACTCTAATAAATAAATCATAAATATTCCATCCTAAAATTCCCGCATGTTTAACTCAACCTGAAACATCTTTTTCAAATCTTTTTAGGGTTTCCTAGCCGCCCACCCCCCTCCCCCAACAAAGTCGTTTGTAGGCTTACTCCCTGACTAGCGAAAACGAAGAGTTCTGGGCTGTACAGTAAACTCATTGCATACCATAAGCAGTAATTTTTAACTGTTTCAGTGGCACATATCAACGAATTGATATTGGAAAAAACTAAATGCCAAACAAACTGAAAGTGAAAAAAAAAACTAAATGACTTTTAACTGTGTCCAAGATAAACCTCAATGAAAGTGTGCAAGGACAACAAGAAACCTCAAAGTTTTGATAAATGACGTTGTTCTGATGACGTAACGTATCTTTCAAAATAAGTAGCCAAATAGGTTTAAGTACAACACTTGGTACATATTCATCTAATCAAGAATTTGACGACTGTTAACTATTTAGGTATAACGATTTACCGAATTTAACACGAAAACAGGAACCCGAATAACTAACTCTTCGCGCGACGGAATTAAATCATCTGCGATGTTCCCCTCACAGTCATCTGAAAGCAGTAACTGGTGGATGGGAAAACCAGAATAAACTTGGCAATTACCTAAAACGTCTACGAAAACGAAAAAAAAAAAAAAAATCTAAGGTTAAAAGTGGGGGCGCCTCCTGTTAGGCCTCAATTTGTCCACCGACAGGAGGGCCCTTGTGGTAATCAATAGGCCCGCCTTGTGGAGGGAATGACGGCCCGTAGGCCTAGAGGGCCTCCTCTTGGGAACAATGGCAAGGGTGGCAAACAACGTGAATTTCGAAACATATCAATTACCAAAGAAATTTGTTACCAGGTATTGGAAGTAATCAATATAATGCTCATCGAATTGGTTCCACGTACGCCGTGCGAGAAAGGAAAATTAGGTAATATGGAATGGAATATGGATTTTAGGCTTAACGCCTAGCACTGGGAACTCGCGGCAGAGAGCGTGGCGAAGAGAAGTTATGTAATATTAAGACTGATAAAATCATTTCAGTAAAAACGAACAGATTTTCAGTAAAAATGCATGTCCAATTTGAACGTAATAACTGATAAATAAAATTACTATTAAATATAAATCTTCAAAAATTGTCATACTAATGCAGAGTACTATATAACACCGAATAAAATTTAAATAATCGTAATTGACAAGCTGCGACCATACTTTTTTTCCTGTGTAATTCAAAATTCTAGACTTAACCTACCTAAACTTACCTGCTCACCTTTGGCATCACATCTTAATATGCGACTACACATTCTGCATTTGTATACTGCTACCGGTTTAAATTAAATTTTATCTTAACACCCACCCATTAAAGTTAAATGACACAGCCGGTCGAGTCCATGACCTTTCATTTTTGTTTACATTTTTGTATCTAACCTTTTGTTAGCCAAATTCTGTCATTCGCAACTCTACTTGTTTCTGTCGTAGACTTCACTGCAGCACTCATTTTATCCGTACAGCTAACAAGTGGAATGTACTACCAGCATGCTACGGTAAATGGGTCAAAGTCATAAACTGTAGGTACACTACCAACCAATCGATAAATTTGCGATGTAAACAATTCCTGGCCCCGGTTTAACTAACAACCGGGACACGGGACATTATCAGTAGAATTTGTTGGCTACATTCTTACTATCCAAAAATGATGCATAAGCGGTTCAAGAATTCACGCCAACGCTGCACCAATACCAACTACACTTTTTTTTTTTAATGACGGTGAATCAGAGAGGGAACCCGACTCAGACATGCCTTTACGAGACAACCATTTTCCCTGCACTGCCTACCTGGGAACTTTCCTTAGGTCACAATTAGAAGTCATTCCATCCTTACGAGTGAACCACACTTCCAAAAGTTTCTCAACGCCTTCAAAGAAGTGGGTGTTATTTTCAGCAATCATATTGGCAAGTGACTGGGACATTGCTTGGACAGAAACGGCTTGCAACAGAAACTGCTGTAGGGTACGGAACCTCTCTCGAGAAAGCTGTACACTGAACTGATAAACGTATTGTGCTTCAGGCAGGGGCTAACATCGGTTTGCGTCTGAGAGGAATCCTGGGAAAAGTTGTCGTACGGCATTCGTGCCGACCACATTGGCAGCATATCAATAACCTTGTTATCCTTTTTTTTTAATTTGAAGTGCAAACATTCTTTTAGCAATATCAGCTCAACCTAAAAGCACGGAATTAGTGAAAAGTAGTATTTCAACCGTGCAATTAAAAATACAAGAGTTTACAACGACGAACAACAAAATTGGGAGTCATAGAAAACCATACTGCATTTAGATCGGCAACGGATGGTAATCCTTACTTGAACTGAATGGTGACTGCGTGAAAAGTAGTATGTATGAAAAACCTATCATTGTAGTATATCACCTTATCAGGTTATGGCGGTTGTACTGGGTAGGCATAACTTCCAGTGATATATACATATTCAGTGGGATTAAAATACATGATGAAGACAAATTATCCGACAATTTTAATCTGAAAGGGAATCATATAAGCTGTTGTGTTATCTGTAGCTCTGGAGTAGCTAGCCCTACTTTTCTCCGTTATAAAGATTATCTAGGAAAATGACAAAGCTTCCATATTATATAGCCTCTGGGAAAGCTATACCTGTCTGAGTTATAAAGAGGAATGGCTGCACTACAAGGGGTTCGTTTTATTTCATCGTCTTTATCGTGGCCTGTGTCAAAAGTACTTATAATTTTCATTTTTGTTTTAATAATTGCGGCCCGTGAAACGCAAATCGGACTGGTATGTTCCTTTCACATGACAGCCTACTATATAGTCATTATTAGTTCCACTGCCAGTTCAATTAAACTTTGTGAAGTCTTCAGTAAATTCATTGGGTTTCTTTATAAATTATAACAAGTATCTATTTTGAGAATTCTGTTGCTATGATCATGCAGTTTTGCTTATAAAAGCTACATTTATATGACAACAGTCAATTTTCATTATTTTTATTATATTTGATCTGTAATTTCAATCCCTTATCCCCTTTTTCTCGTCATCTCTATTTACACCTCGGTAATACTTGCTTGTGCTACTATGATATTGATTTTTCTTATCTAGTCAGTATACATTTAATGTTAATTTCACGCTCAACCAACTCCTTCCATATGAAGATAGTACTATGGCCTTTATTTTGAACATGATATCTCCAGTGTTGTCCGCAACTATACTCTGTTTTTTTCCATCTGTCCATCCGCCTGCGGGCTTTAAATAGTTACGCTATGTCTAAGTTTTAGGCAAATAAAAGGACATCTGGGTGTACATTTGCAACTGAAAAGTGTTTTAATAATTTAATGTATGCGAATTAAAGCGTTAATATTCGAAACAGGATATTATTTAAAGCCCGGGACGCAGTGTTACCACGCGCAAACACCACAAGGAGAACTGTGTATCATCTGTTCTAAACGTATCACTTAGCCGATATTTTTTTTTTTTTGTAATCGATGAAAGTTTGACGATTGACTGAAATTTTAATGGCGATATAAAATTTCGATTTGCAGCTTAAACGTTTAATTATTTATTTTCGGTCCTGTAACTCGTAAACCTCTCGATTTTAAAAAGTGTATAATGATCTCATGTTTTAATTTACCAAATGCTGCGTTTAGAGGTATTAATGTTGAATATATACCATGTGTATTTCTTGAGATCATTTGTCACGGTACTCAGTAAATGACTGGTTAGAAGATGGTCAATACGATTCAAAAGATTGTTCATTCTTTACTCTTGAAATCTAGTTTTACACTGGCAATTGCCTGCTAAAATATAAAGACTGAAGCAGGGTTAATCTTACCATGAAAGTACTCTCTCTCTCTCTCTCTCTCTCTCTCTCTCTTCTCCCACTCACACACACACACACACACACACACACACACACACACACACACACACACACACACACATATATATATATATATATATATATATATATATATATATATATATATATAATATATATATATATATATATATATATATATATATATATATATATGTCTGTTGATTACGCATGTGTTTATGTATGTGTGTCAGTATTGTGGTTTTAATAATCTTGCTTATGTATTTCGATTTAGATTGCCGCTGTATTCCTTTCTATTAAATATATTAATTTCCTCTTTGCACAATACCTCCCAAACTCCCATTCAAAATCTATTAGTATGAAGTGAGCGCTTTGTTTCCATGACTCAAAATTAGGTATGATCAAACCAAATTGTGGACGATCTGAAGTTAACGTATCCCAGTCCTAAAACACCTTTGCTGCCGTTACCTTTGGGGGTATAAAGAAAGCTGGAGGTCGCTTCAGTCGTCCACTGCCTCTTAATACATCAGTTCCCCTTTAAAAGGCTTCATAGAGCACCAACCCAGAAATCGCGTGAGACCCAGCGGGAAGGAGAACGGAGAATCCATTTCATTTTCATTTCCTCAAGGTTGAAATAGAATAGAAGAAAAAAAAAAGTTATACAGTCCGAAACTGATATGTATAATGAGTTCATCGTTCCTGCAGCTGCCGATGATGTCAGGTCTCAAGATTTCCCCCACAGTAAATGACGTCATTTGAGAATTTCCGCTCTCCCGGCTTGCATTGTGCTGTCATTCATACGGCCATTCAATCGCGTGGCCAAATTTCTGTTTGTATTCAGAGATCAGATTCTAATCGATAATTACGTTTGAAATACGACGCAAAAGGAGATCATATTAAGCTTTCATAGCCACAAGAATGTACATAAATTGAAAGAGAATTGTAAAGGCCATACGAGTGACATTGACTACCTCGCCTCTTGAAAGAAAAATAAAAGAAGATGCAATATTTATTTTTTCCCTTATTTGGCAGTCGTGATTAAGTTCTTTTCTAAACAAGAAGATAAAAGCTTAATTAGTCTTCCACGTTAATAACACAAGGCGTACGAGTCAGTGGCGCTCATCTCCGTCAAAATGGCGGTTATGTGTTCAACCGTGTTTGTTTGCTTGCATCTCTGTCGGTAAAACATCTCAAGACCTTTTTGATGAATTTCAGTGAAATGATGTGGAATGGAGGGATAAGGAACAGGAAAGAGATTTTGATGTACTTTTGCTTCTTCTGTGAGTGTGGAAGGGGTTTATATGAATATCTATATATACACATAATTTCACTAATTAACCCAGAGGGCTGTCTGTCGGATTCAACAACGGGCCAAGAAATTTCTGACTTCATAATCTGGATGTAACTGAAACCGAGTCGTTTTGAAAACTGGTGACAGCATCGTAGCGCAGAAACGGAAATGCGTAGCAACTGCTCGGGGTAGTTTCCTCTTCTCTGTAATCTGGATTAGACTGATAAAATGTGGATAATGTTATCAACTTTTTAAAAAATGCGTTTATGCGCTTACTTCAGTGTTCCGCCGGAACAGGCGATCAAAAGGAGGCTAATGCTCTTGTAGATTTATTATTATTATTATTATTATTATTATTATTATTATTATTATTATTATTATTATTATTATTATTATTATTTTATTATTATTTTCTCAAGGTAATGACATCCAAAGGTTTTAACCCGGTACGTATCCACCTTTGCGGCATGTTTATTACAAGCCTGTTGGGGATAACCGTAAAATCATAAACAAAAGACTAAATATCGTATAGCTAACGACCCCAAAGAAATATTAGTCCTAGATAACGAACCCCCCCACCTTACCCTCCCCGCCACTATCTTGGAAAGATCATTATTATTATTTTTTTTTTTTTTTTTTTTTTTTTGCTCTATCACAGTCCTCCAATTCGACTGGGTGGTATTTATAGTGTGGGGTTCCGGTTGCATCCTGCCTCCTTAGGAGTCCATCACTTTTCTTACTATGTGTGCCGTTTCTAGGATCACACTCTTCTGCATGAGTCCTGGAGCTACTTCAGCCTCTAGTTTTTCTAGATTCCTTTTCAGGGATCTTGGATCGTGCCTAGTGCTCCTATGATTATGGGTACGATTTCCACTGGCATATTCCATATCCTTCTTATTTCTATTTCAGATCTTGATACTTATCCATTTTTTCCCTCTCTTTCTCTTCAACTCTGGTGTCCCATGGTACTGCGACATCAATGAGTGATACTTTCTTCTTGACTTTGTCAATCAACGTCACGTCTGGTCTGTTGCACGTATCACCCTATCCGTTCTGATACCATAGTCCCCAGAGGATCTTTGCCTGATCGTTTTCTATCACTCCTTCAGGTTGGTGCTCGTACCACGTTATTACTGCAAGTTGGTAGCTGATGTTTCTTGCACAGGCTCCAGTGGAGGGCTTTTGCCACTGAATCATGCCTCTTTTTGTACTGGTTCTGTGCAAGCGCCGGGCATTCACTTGCTATGTGTTTATGGTTTCGTTTTTCGTATTGCACTTCCTACATATGGGAGAGATGTTATTTCCGTCTATCATACTTTGAACATATCTGGTTCTTAGGGCCTGATCTTGTGCCGCTGTTATCATTCCTTCAGTTTCCTTCTTTAGCTCTCCCCTCTGTAGCCATTGCCAATTGTCATCGCTGGCTAGTTCTTTAGTCTGTCTCATGTATTGTCCGTGCATTGGTTTGTTGTGCCAGTCCTCTGTTCTTTCTGTCTTTCTCCTGTCTCTGTATATTTCTGGGTCTTCGTCTACTTTTATTAGTCCTTCTTCCCATGCACTCTTTAGCCACTCGTCTTCACTGGTTTTCAGATATTGCCCCAGTGCTCTGTTTTCGATGTTGACGCAGTCCTCTATACTTAGTAGTCCTCTCCCTCCTTCCTTTCCTTTCGTGTTATGTATAGTCTGTCCGTATTTGCTCTTGGGTGTAGTGCTTTGTGTATTGTCATTTGTTTCCTGGTTTTTCTGATCTATGCTGCGGAGTTCTGCCTTCGTCCATTCCACTATTCCTGCGCTGTATCTGATTACTGGCACTGCCCATGTGTTTATGGCTTTTATCATATTTCCGGCGTTGAGTTTTGACTTGAGTATCGCCTTGAGTCTCTGCATATATTCTTTCTGATCGTGTCCTTATCTCTTGGTGTTTTATATCTCCTCCTTCCATTATTCCCAGGTATTGTATCCTGTCTCATCTATGTGTTTGATGTTGCTCCATCTGGTAGCTTTATCCCTTCAGTTCTCGTTACTTTGCCTTTTTGTATGTTGACTAAGGCGCATTTTTTCTATTCCAAACTCCATCCTGATGTCCCCAGATACAATCCTTACAGTCTGGATTAGGGTATCTATTTCCTTGATGCTCTTACCATACAGCTTGATGTCGTCCATGAACATCAGATGGTTGATTTTGTTGCCTCTTTTCTTGAGTGGGTACCCGGCATCCATCTTCTGTAGTACTTTTGTCATGGGAATCATGGCTACTACGAAGAGTAGTGGGGACAGTGAGTCGCCCTGGAAGATCCCTCTCCTGATATTAACCTCTGCTAGTCTTATTCCAGAGCTTGTAAGTATTGTATTCCAGTTGCGCATTGTATTTTTGAAGAAGCTGATGGTATTTTCCTCTGCCCCATATATTTTCAGGCATTCTATTAGCCATGTGTGTGGTATCATGTCGAAGGCTTTCTTATAGTCTATTCATGCCATGCTTAGGTTGGTTTTCCTCTCCTACTGTTCTTCATTACCATTTTGTCTATCAGGAGCTGGTCTTTTGTGCCCCTACACTTCCTTCTGCAGCCTTAGAAAGGCTGCAGAATTATTATTATTTATTATTATTATTATTATTATTATTATTATTATTATTATTATTATTATTATTATTATAGCCGATTCAACAGTATTTAATTTATATGAAGTCTTACCTGTTTGTATAGAGAAGACTACGAATTGAATGCCGTAGAATCAGCTGTTGTTTGCAACGGCCCGTAATATGCCGTCAGTGCGCCTCACGTGGTGCACTGTAGGCATTAACTAACGGTCTTCGCAGAGCCCCTTTGGCCCCTAGCTGCAATTTCTGTCATTCCTTTTACTGTAGCTCCGCACATATTCTCTTCCTTCCATCTGACTTTCTACCCTCTAGCAATTGTTTCAAAGTGCAACTGCGAGTTTTCCCTCCTGTTACATCTTTCACACCTTGCAGTCAGTTTCCCTTCTGCGCTGAATGACCTCACAGGTCGCAGCGCTTGGCCTTTGGCCTAAAATTCTATATTGTATTCTATTCTACTCCCCCCAGGGATGGGCTCATTATTATTATTCAGTCATCCTATTCGACCGGGTAGTTTTTTTAGTGTGGGGTTCCGGGTTGCATCCTGCCTCCTTAGGAGCCCATCACTTTTCTTTCTGTGTGGTGTTTCTAGTAGCACACTCTTCTACATGAGTCCTGGAGCTACTTCGGCATCTAGTTTTTCCAGTTTCCTTCCTTTTCAGGGTTCTTGGGATTGTGCCTAGTGTTCTATTATTATTATTATTATTATTATTATTATATTAACGGTACAGCAATGGAAACATTCCGTGGAACTGTTTCACTTCTGTCAAAACTTCAAACTTATGAATAATAATGTTGTAATTAATAATAATAATAATAATATATATTATCTATATATTACTATATAGTATATATTATATATATTATTATATATATATATATATTAATACACTTTTAGGGCATAGGTTTCTCTAATACAATTTTCGTTAAAAGCAATTGCTTTAGTGGCATCAATAAGTTTCTCGCAGGTATCTTCATACCGACGAAGTTTTTTTCCGATTCTCGTTCGTTAATTTCTGGTGAAGAATACGCAGACTTCCTTCTTCCATTTATTGAATTTTGTCGCGACAGCTGTTTCGCCTTATGGCATTATCAAGCGACTACTGACTTACAATTTGGCCTTTGGCTTTAGGCCTATTTATTTCATCGTGTGGGAGGTATGACCTTGAGGTATGGGTACTGGTTAGTCTGGGGATTAACAGCTTAAGGGCGTTGTTTTGGATACAAAGAACATAAGGACATATGTACTGTGACAATAAAAGTGAAAGTTTAAACAGTGGTTAAATAAATATTCAAAATACAATGCCATGTGCTAGAGTTTCCTTAAATGTATGTTTAAAATTTAATATGTTACATGTTGGTTTTAGATAAAAATCACAAAATTACATACAGGAATGAAAATGAATATAGAAGTCTAAATACAGGAATAAAAATATATGTATATATTCTATAGCATGCATAAAGGTACAAGAGATAATTTCTGTTTACACATAAATGAGTATAATTTAGATTTAAATTTGAGTGAGTGAGCGTGTGTCCAAATGGTCTACGTTGGTTAACGGCTGCTGATTCGTGTTGGGTGGGGTCTCAGCGACCTATTCAATTGAGCAAGGATGTTACTTGACTCTCGCTGACACTGGGTCTTCTCATATCTCCTAAGGGGCGCGATGTTCTCGGTGGATTGAGGCGCGCTGTCTTGTCCCTGTTGGCATGCGCATTCCTTCTGCTGGAGGGGAGTATATGGTCCGATTCTTGTTGGACGTTCAAGGTCGGCGTCTGAATAGCGATGCTCACCGCTTCCGTTATTAAGAGGCGACCGTAGTTGTCTTCTCTGTGCACGACCTGGGTGCCTTCTATGAGCTCTTGTAGAGATGGCTTCCTGTCTTGAACATCTATGTAATGTTGATGGATGGCCCCTTGATTTCTATGAGCCAGCAGACGTCTCCGAAGGTCGTTGTAGTGTGCCCGATGTAGTTTTGGCTATGAGATTTACACACCTCCTCTGGACAAGTAAATTTGTAAACTACATTCGTGCACATCTCCTTCGGTCCCCCCGGAGCGGTGCTGTTCTTCATTATTAAGGCTGCTACAAGGTTGGGCTTATTATATATCCTGAGGCTTATTTTATGGTAAGGGGCTTTTGGGGTTACGCCTCTGTTTATTATCCCGCGTAGTGTGCAGCAATCCTCCTTGTATGCAGACCCATAATGTACACGATGGTAAATAATCAAGTTCTCGTTTTTCGTCATCGTGTTGGGTTGGTAAAATTCGTCCATTTTCTTTTTTATTGCTGCTTCGATAATTTGATCTACATAGCCGTTGTTTGTCAGCAGTTGGAGAATTTGATCGAGTTCGTTATGTATGTCTCTCCATGATGAGCTGTGTGTGAAGGCTCTGTTGACATACGCACTCACGTATATATATATATATATATATATATATATATATATATATATATATATATATTATGCATAAATATATCATATTATACTCACAGATATATACATTAAATATGTATATATATATATATATATATATATATATATATATATATATATATATATGCATAAATATATCATATTATACTCACAGATATATACATTAAATATGTATATATATATATATATATATATATATATATATATATATATATATATATATATATATATATGTGTGTGTGTGTGTGTATATATAAGTATGTATGTATATATATATACATACATATATATATATATATATATATATATATATATATATATGTGTGTGTGTGTGTGTGTGTTTGTGTGTGCATAACACAATTAAATATTCAATGACGAATATGGGAAATATTCAATTTCAAAATTCCCGAGGAAGAAAAAAAACCTGCTTCATTAAATCAAGTCAGGCTGAAATCGGTGGGAGGCTTTGAGATTTGCATATGCTGGAATACTTGTTTTCATTAATGCAATACACGAACATATGTTGTTTCTCAACATTTTTGCGATGTTGCTGCGAAAAATCCAGCAGCCGTAACAACTATATAAATAATGTGTGTGCCATGAAACGAAGTGTGGAGCAATAACAAAGAATAATAACAATAACAAAGAATAATAATATGAAAAGTGTTGCTTATTTAAGCACAACTTGGCAATGTTTAGCCCTACAGACAGACCATCGTGAGAGAGCGGGAATGTGTCAATTTTATAAACCCTAAACTTAAGCATTTGCAAATGTATTTATTATCCATAAACTGTTTGTCCCAGGATTACGCCAATCGGTTAGAATGAGTCCAGAGGTCCTCAACAACCTCTTAACCCCTTAGACACTGTTCCCTCATCTCCTTCTCCCTCCTCCCCGCAGTGGGGATAGTGTCGTCAGGTCCACCTCATGTGGTGCACTTTATGTTTGTTTGTATGGTGTTTTTGCGTTGCATGGAACCAGTGATTTTATTCAGCAACAGGATCAACGGCTTTGCGTGACTTCCGAACCACGTCGAGAGTGAACCTTATATCACCAGAAATACACATCTCTGACCCCTCAGTGGAATGCCCGAGAATCGAACTCGCGGCCACCGAGGTGGCAGGTTAAAACCATACCCATCACGCCACTGTGGCGCCTGTGCAAGTCATGCATTACTGAAGGCTCTTTGCAGCATCCTTTCTGCCCCTAGCTAAGACACCTTTCAGTCTTTATATAATGTACACCGATCATTTGATCTTTCTTCCATCTTGCTTCCACCCTCTCTTAACAGTTGATTCATATTGCAACTGCTTTGAGGTTTTTTCAAACCTTTTCACTGACAATTTGCCTTTCAGCGCTGAATGACCTCATAGGTCCTAGCGCTTGCCTTTGTCCTAAATTCTATATTTTATTTCATTCCTTCTTCCTCCTGAGCCGCTCACCAAATGAAATTATCTGGTTCTCTTTCTTTAGCCAAACCACCTTTCTGCTTCTGAGATATCAGAATGATGCAGCTATTTCTTATAGCTCCAAGTCCATCTCTCACCCTGACCGCAGTCTGCAACCAGGGCCACGTCATTGGTGTGAAAAAGGAACTGTGCAAAGAGACGTTTTCGCTGACAGCAGCCAGCCCGTGCAAGGTGGATAGCAAAGTCAGCGCTTTCTTTGCTATCTGGGTTGCATGAGAAAGCAAAAGACGTTGACTATTTAAGCCTTCTTCGTGATATCAGCTGTGGTGATGCACAAAGTTTGCAGAGACACAAGTACAATCGTCATCATGATTGACAACAGTTTCTTTCATAAGTTTACTGATGCAAATGTAGACATATTTACATACATACACAAGCATATATATGAATATACATAATTCCATATATATGTGTATACACACGTAGGCTACACACACACATATATGAGAAAGCACATAAAAATATAACATCATACTAGTATGATTTCTTGCTCTCCGCAGCCCACCCCCCTACCTCAACCAAAAAATTAATATATGAATATCCAGTCCCAGTGCTGCGCTGTGGAGTTGCATAATCAAGCATCACTGAATTTTTGTCTAACGTCAAGCAAAAACTTGTGATTTCAAATGATCTTCCAGCCACCATTTAGCAAAACTGGCTCTCTTGCCATAAACTTTAGGTTTTTTCAAATCTTTAAGCGTCTTTCAAAGCTTGAATGTTATTTTCTGAATCTCGTTGCTCAGTACACCACTTCACTCAAGTGGTATAGTCGTCTGTAGCAGCGCTAATAAAACATTTAGTTGAAAAAATTACAAGCATGTTTGTTTCTTCTTCTCCATCGACAGGTATATCGCTGATTACATTGTTCATTTATGCCGTGGAAGTACCTCCATGATTTATGATAATAAAAAAGAAATAGAACGATGTACTAGGGAGGAATTAGGCTCATAAAAACCTAGCGCAAGTAGAAACTCGCCCGCAGGCGGTCGAAACTTTTTGGTAAAGAAATATTTCGTCTTGAAAACGGAATTAATGTTTGAGGAAGGGGCTAGACGTCATTCCTCTCTTGCTTGCTTATTCATGACGAAAATGATACGCAGCACACACACACACACAGAGTGAGTTTTCTGTAAGCGTCAACCGCCAGTTAATGAAGCCACACCCTCGATCTGTTTTCCCTCATCATCTCCATAAAAGAGAATCGATAAAGGACCTCTCTGAGACTTGGAGTGTTACACAGAGTCATACGTCCTGAGCTCTCACCTACGTCCTTTGTGGTGCTTCGTCGCCCTGCCTTGGCTTCGACGGATTTAAAGAGGATAAACTACAAGAATGTTCAGAAAAACGACCTTCACCCATCAAGAAGAAGAGGAATCGTAGCTTGTTTACATCACGATGGTCGGTTCAGTCCCATTTTTGTCGTTCGCTGGTGATTTCGCTCGCAGAAGTATTCGTTGAGCCTTGCAGTTTGTTATTTGTTATGAAAATAGTATTCCGATTTGTCAAGGAGGCTGCAGATACAGTTATAATTCTCTTGATAACATTAATCGTGTATAACTTTCCGTTCTATCGAAATGTGCTTGTGTGCTCGTTTGAGTGTTAGCACATTTTAATAACATCATTGTTGACTTAGTTACACCACAAGTACCTTCTACCTTCTGTCATTGGGACCGCTAGCTCCTTAACTCTAGATTTGCCTGTCAAGTGAAAATATCCCAAAGGAAGACAGAAACAACGGCAGAATTACAAGGCTAACAGTTTAACTGACTAGAGAATTTAGTACAAAGACCGAGCACTGGAACCTATGAGGCCATTCAGCACAGTAAAAGATTTGTAAGGTGCAATAACAAGAGGAAAACCTCGCAATTGCACTATGAATCAATTGTTAGGAGATGGTGGAAAGTAAGATGTAAGGAAGAGAATATGAACAGAGTTACAGTAAAAGGAATGAAAGGGGTTGCAGCTAGGACCCGAAGGGACGCTGCTAAGAACCTTAAGTAATGCCTACAGTGCACCGCACGAGGTGCACTGATTGGGCCATCCCCAACGGGGGATAACAGTTCGAGTTTGACTGTTTTCGTTCAATAACCAGATAACATTCGAATATCGCATGGTTCCTACAAAAAGCAAATAAATAAAAATCCTAAATCTACTCTCTCGGTGGCCATGATCTAATTCACCCAAAAACTCGCCACAGTCCATCACTACACAGCCTAAGCGCCACTGACATCCATCATTAGGCCTATGTTTGGAGAGAACTTGCGAACACTCAGGCAAAACCAAACACGCAGATGAGTGAACTTTCAACTGCCTTACATAGAAGGAAATCATAGGTCTCGGTAAATAAGTAAACAAATAAATAACTAAACAAAACTGAAAGGGTTGGACGGGGAAAACGGCTTCCATGTTTCAGATACGATGCAGTTACTCGAGACAAGAGGGGCTGTCGCATAGACACTTCAGCGAAGCTTGTTGACACACACATCCCTCCATAAAGCCATAGAGGTCTCTTCTCGCGCAGGGTTGCCGCGAAGTCCGCACGTCACCGAGAAACTAGCTCCGCACCGGGAGTTGTAGTGTTAATTGCCAAGCAATGTTATTTTACTACACTAACTAGACTAAATAGTCACCCTGCTTATATTATATTAACCGTATCTTTACCTGTATATAAGTTGGGTTTACTAATTAAACCTTTTTAGAGTTAGAGTTTCCCCTTTCCGAAATTCAGTTGCTTCATATCTTCTGAAACATTACGTAACTTTAATGATAGTCAAATTTAGAATCCAACGGTCCAGATATAACAGGTCAGCCAGACAGCTCCCCAATTTTAAGCCTCTTCTGCGCACCTACGTCGTCTGAGGGAGCGTGGTGGTGAGAACCATTAAGACCGTAGGTCTAACACACCGTCAAGAGACCTTTATTTTTTTATTTATTTTTTTTATAAGAGAATGTTTTTTGAAAATGATGTATCTTTCAAGTGTCAAAAGAATGTAAATAACATTTGCCTTTTGAAAATATTTGACCAAGTTACCGAAATTCAGTTGCTTCATATCTTCTGAAACATTACGTAACTTTAAAGATAGTCAAATTTAGAATCGAACGAGACACGCGGACAGTGTTCAGTCTTGAAGCTGATTTATTACATTCGATATATATATATATATATATATATATATATATATATATCTATATATATATATATGTGTGTGTGTGTGTGTGTGTGTGTGTGTGTGTGTGTGTGTGTGTGTGTAATTACTGTTTTATAGTTCTGAATGTTATATATGATTTGATGTGTAAATTAGGCCACAAAGTGAACACGGGCAAGTAAATTAATTCATAAAGTTTTCAGATAAAAGTGGGAAGTTTAAAAAAAAACTGCACTGAAATATATTTCTTTATTAAAAACGGTTGCTTTTTCATTCATTACTTTGGGTCCCCACAGAGTCATTTCTTTGCGTTCCCCACAGAGTAAGTTGACAAGCTATATAAATCCTTCGATATTCATAAGCAGTTTACTTCCTTCTTTCTTTTTAAGCCACATTTATCACTTTAGGTAACATGCTGTATGTTAAATCAAAACGTTTGCTGAAGTAATAATAATAATAAACAACCTAATATATAACATAGGTCTAGGCTTAAAATCAATGCCATAAGCATTGTAAACAGACAAAAACGATACGAAACATGTAGGTCTATATGCCCCCTTTTATGATACGGATATTTTGAAATGAGATATTTCCCCAAGAGAATGGACAGCATATTATGCACGATTTATGGTATACATGTGGCAATCCTAAGCCAAACGAATGCCCTATTTGGGGCTATGAGTTTCAAGAAATTGGAAAAGAGCACATCATAATTGGTCCTTTTATTTATCAATAAGCTACATTAATATAAAGAAAATCCACGATTATAATACACCACATCATAGCATACTGATATCAAAACTTATTCGGTTTTTTTTTTTTTTTTTTCGTTATAATCAGTTGAATCACTTCAACTAATGCAATTGCCTGATACTTGCAGTTGTTTTCTAAATAAATAAAAACTCATTAAACAGACTAAAGTTTACAATAATAAAGTCAGTCAGTCTTCACCCTAAGATTAATTCCCAAATTAACCAATTTTACTAACATTATATATATATATATATATATATATATATATATATATATATATATATATATAATTTACAAAGGCAAATTGAAGATAGCTGGACCTAAAGAATGAATGCATTGTGAGACATCACGTTTGGGTTACGTTATCTGCTGTTGTCAAAATCGGTTCTTGACAATCGTATGATCGTACCTATCTGATATTGGCGCATGAACACTCGAGACTAGTGAAAATGGTTAATTTTCAAAAATATTAGTATTTTCAGAAAATATTATATAATTTCAATCATTTTTGTTAATGGAAAAAATGTTTTAAAAGCATAGATATATATGCGGACCTACAGCGCCGCATACATGAGGAGTGGAGTCCGCAGCTCTGCAATTCGATCCCCCTCGAAACTTCTCTGCACTTTTGGTTGGTCGTTTCTCCGCGCTTTGGCAACACTGACTGTCACTCAAACCTGGTCAGCCAGCACCCTTGTAATGTAGAATAGCATCCCCCCTCCACCCTACCCTGCCCCGGGGAGAGATGTGGGTGTCGACCAACGTAGTACTATATACATTTAAATGTACCCTTGGAACATGTCATCTCCTCAGCAATTGCCGCGTACTTAGGTCGCACCATTATCACTTTATGCAGGCCCACTGCAACCAAAGGGCAATATTTCAACAGTGTAGATGCCCACAATTGTAAACAGACACTGGAAGAATAATTAGAGTGCACAGAGATCGTGCATAGAGAAGCTCGGTTCCACATATTGCCAATAGCCGTTGCTGCACGGGCCACTAGCGAGAGAGTGAGACTCACCAACCAAACTGATATATTCAGCACTCCCAGTAATATCACGTTACATTTTAGGTTTAGCTGTTAAGTCCGCATATTGTAATTACACTCTTTATCTCAATTTGCAGTTTAGTACTGAAGAGGCAGCCGGTAGGCAGCAAAACGGTCTGTTGACTATGGGAGAGTAAATGGAAGCAATCGTAAATAATCCTCCTTTATTCCTTAGAAGCTTGCCTGAAGAGAAAAAACAAAATATGCAGATTGATTCAAAGTAAATAAAAAGATTTTCTTTGCAAAAAATGCCATTGACTGCAATGAAAAATATATACATTATTTATATATAGCAATATATGTATATATGTAAATTATACTATATATATATATATATATATATATATATATATATATATATATATATATATATATATATATATATATATATATATATATATATATTTTTATATATATATATATATATATATATATATATATATATATATTGTTCAAGTAAGCCAGAACCAAGGAAAGTTAAGATCTCATTCACCCTTGTCTATATGCAAGTTGCCCCTTTGAACTGAAAGCATCCATTCTCTAGAAAGCTATCTCTGCTCCCATTGGCTGTCGGAATTTACCCCCTACAGGGCGTGGGTGGAACTTACCGGGAGAAATTTTTAAAAGGAGCAGGGACCAGCGGCTCGCTCTCAGAAGAACCTTAGACCTAGGAGAGGTCAGACGCTCCTGCTATCTCGCCCTGCAGACAACACTTCGCCCCTTTCTGCTCCCCCTGCCTCCTCTGGGGAAATCCCAAGTATTTTTATACATCCATAGTGCACAGAAATATCAGCAGATAAGAAGACTACCAAGCCCCGAATTTCCAGGTACTGTGAGAGTAAATTCCAGTTCAGCCAGGAAATTGTTTTGCCTTTTGTCTGTATTTCATTTCCATTTATCCAAGGCGACTTCCCCCTCCTTTGTTTAGTTTCTCATTCCCCCCATCTTGGTTCAATATTGTGATTACTCCCCTTGTGATACTAATAAACATCCCCTAGTAAATTCAAGCAAAGGAATAGTTCTCTCTGTGTAAATTCCCAGTCATTTTCATCCCCCCTGAGTGACCTGTAAACTTTTGATTGAAAGAAAGTAGTGTGTGACACTTGCCCAAGTGTGCCCCCACCCCCCACCTTATGCCAGATACCATCTCTTTGCAGACAAACACCGTGCCTGATTGTGGTAGAGCTTGGGAACCCTTGGAGTAAGCCTTGCATTTTCAATAACCCATTTGCACAAAATTCTGAACGCCGCGTCTGGTTGCCCCCAGCCACGTATTTCTGGTGGATCAACAATCAACCACCTTATTAGTTCCTGGACCTATGTAAATTAATGTAAATATAGTGCATTTAAAACTAAAGTCCAGCTTTTATGTAAATTCCTCCTACCTCAGTAATATCAGCCTTCTGCCATAGGTTTTTCTCTTTTCTTTGTTGTGACTCCTCGTTCCTCCATTCAAGGCCAAATTTTTTCAGTGTTAAACTACATTTTTCAGGAGTGAACGAGTAGTTCAGAACAATATATATATATATATATATATATATATATATATATATATATATATATATATATAAACATGCATAGACTACACGCCCAGAGATTAACCTTCACCACAAAAATAAGCCCACATGTGATACTGACATCATCACAAACGCAGGATCAAATATTTGAATTCTTATAGCAACAGCCAAAGACATGATTCCAAAATACTATGTCCATAGTGTTCAGCACTGGATGGGTACTATTGGTGTTTTCACACTTACTGGTGTGCAAATGGTGCCTTACAAAACGAAGACATGGATGAGTACTATGACAACTGAGTCGCCTTTCAAACGGAGACCTGAAGTAAACATGACTGAAATTACTTCGAGGTGACCAAAAATGACATTTGATTGAAACCAGCAAAGTGACTAGATCCCTGATTGACACCGAGGCTTGGCGAATAGATAGCTTCTTTAGTCTGCCACTACTCCTGGAATGTTCATGTGTGCTATTGCTGCGATTTGAGCGAAAGTTTTGCTATCTGACACATTTTTTCTCCCCTAAATTCCTTGACCCTTTGTCAACAAAGACTTCCTCTCAACAAAGAGGAAGACATTAAGAAGAGAGGGCGATACATAACACTGTGACAAGACCAGTGTTAATGTATGGAGCAGAAACATGGGCTCTAAGAAGAAAAGGGGAAGTAAAGCTTGAGAGAACAGAGATGAGAATGCTGAGGTGAATTATGGGAATATCGCTGCTTGAGAAATTGGAAAATGAAATAAGAAGCGGGGCAGGCTTAGTAAAGATTACAGAGGTGATAAGAGAGAGTCACGATGGAGATGGTATAGGCATGTATTGAGGATGGATGACAGGAGAGAGTGAAGAGGGCTTGGGAGGACCTTGTTAGAAGAAGATCGAGAGGGAGACAGAGAATTAGATGGCGAGATAAAGTGAAGGACTATATGAAGAGAATGGTTTTGTTGGAGGATGGTGCCTTTGATAGAAGGCAGTGGAGAAAGCGCACCAGGCAACCAACCCCTTAATGTAGGGATAACGGTGGGAAAGAATAAGAAGACTTCCTCCCACCAATTCTCTCAGTCCTCTCTTCCAGAACTTCATTCCTGGTCACTTTTCATTGACCAGGGGCTTTGAAATAGCATCAAACCCTCTTATAAACATATGATCACATCGTCGTGCTTTCCACCAAAAGAAACTATCCTAAGTCTTTCAGTAAACGTAATTAAATGACTTGCGGTGGTTGGGCAGTGTGCAAGCGTGGCATCTCAACAGAACACATTTGCAGACGTTTTGCAGAAAAGGTGGCACGTGCAATGAACAGAGACGTGGCCATTTCAAGTGACAGGAATTTCATCATTAAAAGAGAGCCTTAGAAAGGAACCCTATTCATATGGAACAAACCCGAATGGGGCATTAACTTAAAGTTCTAGCTCATTAAGAAGTAACTTGGTTAAGCAGTTTACCCTCCGATGATACTTTTGATGAGTCAGCGTTTTTGGGGAAAAAAACACCAATTCGGGTGGCTTTGTATATATAAAAAAAAACGGGTCTCCAGAAAGATATAGCAACTGTGGAAACGATAAAGATGAAAAGATTAATGGCAGAGGCAGATGGCTCGAATATATCGATTGGGGAATGATTTTGACAAGTAGAAGAGAATAGCCATTATCTCCACAATGCAAATAGAAAATTGAACGAAGGAAACCGAGATAAAAAAATAAAACCTTTCTTTTGTAACTTACAAAACCTTCCAGCCAGTAACTGAAAATGTAAAGATTTAATTCATATATCAAAAAGTACCTGGAACATTGATCCCGAGAGATGCATGACAGAATGAAAACTGAGTTCATCGACTTCAAAAAAAGAGAATATGATTTTTTTTTGCAAAGTGAGAGGTGTCTATGAGACATAAGCGGAAACCCCCTAAAACGGTAACATTTCCTCCCCGGCATCTGTCTAAGATTGCGGAAGGACTCTTCAAGGGAGACACAGGATTCAATTGGAAAAATGCCCCTAAGGATTCAAAACAGACATCCCTAAAGAAGCAAAAAGGCGTATGTATATAAAAGAATATAGTAAACATAAACATTACACATAAACATCTGTTAGGATACCAAAACAAACATTCTTAGTAATACAGAAACCATACATTAAAATAAACATCCTTTTATATAAAAAACATATTTTTTATACAAAAACATCGTATAGTGAAAAAAAAAATAGTTTTGGATACGAAAGCAATTTTGTCAAGTTTTCATAAGAAAAATATTTAAACCAAAAACACTTCTTATGATAAAAACATACATTCTTGGGGATACAAAAAACCACACTTAAAAATAAAACAAAAACAAAAAAATCCTCAGTCAAAGAAGTGCTGTACTCTTAGTGATATGAGAATGTGAACAATGAAGTGCGCCTTAAAGTAAAAAAGAAGAAGAAGAAAAAAAAAAAGGCTCTTACAAAGAAGAGCAGAAAAAGAGTCTCCTAAACACAAAAGCCTGGACGGAAAAAAGGCGCGCGTTGCACACCACTAACGCAACCGGTGCAGTCAGCGAGATGGTGACGTCAGAACACCTTTAAGGCCCGGTGGTGGCCTGTCCTACAGCGTTGCCAGACGTGCGATCATAGCTAATTTACTTTAAATAAAATAAAAACTACTGAGGCTAGAAGGCTGCAATTTGGTATGTTTGATGATCGGAGGATGGATGATCAACATACCAATTTGCAGCACTCTAGCCTCTGTAGTCTTTAATATCTATTATTATCACTATTATTCAGATGATGAGCCATATTTTTATGGAACAAACCCACAGGGGCCATTGATTTGAAATTCAAGCTTTCAAAGAATATGGTGTTCGTTAGAAATGAGTAAAAGAGGGTAATGGGCTGTACAGAAAACAAAGAGATTTCTAAATAAGAACAAAATAAATTCACGAATCTTAAGTAAATAGAAAAATAATTTAAGTAAATTACAAGATTGTAATGCATTGCGTCTTCGTCTGAACTTCTGAAGTCAGTTCTTGGTAAATAAATTGGCTTGTGTTGATTTCTGGGGTAATTTCTTCATAAATAATTTATTTTATTTTTTTTTTATTTTAGTTTGTTTGTGCACAGAAAAAACAAAAGTAAATGCAGGAAACAATTACGGGAAGATATCTATTTATCATTTAAAAATAAAATGCTTAACAGTTCACCTAGAAATCACAGTCTTGAAATAATTGCCCTGTTAATAAATTTGTTTATTTTGATCTCCGATTAATTTCCGAGCAGAAAAAACAAAACTAAATGCAGGACACAATTACGGGAAGCTACCTATATAAAGATGAAAAAAAAAAAAAAAAAACGCGTGGCAGTTCACCTAAAAGATCACAGACTTAAAATAATTCCCCTGACCGGCAGCTATATAAAGTCGGTCAATCGATGCTGAGTGTTGCCTGACGTAACACGGGTAAGAAAGAAGTGGCCTAAAATATTTGTGTGCGTGCGTGCGCGCGTGAGTAATTACATACGTGCGCATATATGTCTGTTCACGTCTAATATAAAGTCTGTTTTGTATCTGATATCCCTTTCACCAAAATTGTCTTAGACTCTTACTGTGTCTAGTATTCATCGGTGGTAGGTAACCATTCAAGCATTGAATCGACCCATTGGTTTAGCTTGATACATAAATAAATCTAAAAAATGAGTAAATATCTAGGTTCTGGATTTATTCATGTTTTTTATGGTTTCCTTGATATATGAATAAATAAAGAATAGGCATAGAAACGGGATAGATATACAGTTTCTAGATTTATTCATGTATTTTTTGGATTACCTGACGTATAAATAAATGTATGAATAGATTTATTCGTGATTGTAATGCTTACTCAATAAGTTAATACGTCTATAAACTGGGTAAATATATAGTTTCTAGATTTATTCATATGCTAAGTGAATGTTCTCACAACAAATCTTTTCTGTTCTTATCAAAGTATTTATTATTCAGGGGATATCCTGGTTACAAACATCGCAGCCTGAATAGAATGCTTATATATCCTCTGGCTTGTATCGTGGAATTCCCGGATACAACGAAATTTTCTAGTGGTATTGCAAGCGCACCGTTTTTTTTCTTCTTCTTCTTCTTTACCATGCTCCTAAGTTAGGGTTCATGAAGGAAGCCCGTCTCCATGAATTTAGGTGAGGGAAACGCACAGAGATCATTTTAAAGAAGATTCTATGGTTAGTTTTTGAGATATGGCGTCCCGCTTTTTTCAGGGAAGGTTGGTACTTGGTTGTTATTTGGCAGTATGCGTCCGGATGACTAACATATCCCTGCCAGTCAATGGTCTTTCCGTGTAATACCTCTATAATTATGATATCTTGGTCATTTTATGTTATTTTACGCCAGTTAGCGATCATTGGACAACGATTTGCATCGATCATTGCCATAGTCTCTAGTTGTGAGCGATTTCCCATGCGTGTTGAACAAACTGCGCATCAGTTTATATTTTTTTTTTTTATCGCTCGTACGTCCTGTTTTAATCTCAGTATCTTCCTACCTTTATTCTTTTATTCTCCTAACACCAGATGAAATTAGTGACGAGGTTTCCCATACAAATAAATGTTTTAATGATCGCATTAATTATTTCATGCTATTTTCAATTATTTGAGTATCTAGAGGATTTGAAAGTCCCATTTGGCGTTGATAGGACACACACACACACTCCCTGAGAATCCAGTTCTTCGTTTTGCTCATAAGCAAAGGCTGATTCATTCTCTACTGAAGTGAACTACGAGAAGCGCACTGTGAGAGAAAAGTAAAGTAAGACGTCACGGCACATGCAGTTTAACCGGTACACGAGAACTGCGAAGAGAAGCAGCTAAGTTGGCAGAAAAAAGTTATGTTCCGTAAAAACAAAGTGCTATATATAAAAAAAAACCTATACTCTGTTTTTTTCCATCTGTCCATCCGCCTGTGGTGTTTTTGTATGGTAACACTACGTCCCGGGCTTTAAATAGTTACGCTATGTGTAAGTTTTAGGTAAATAAAAGGATATTTGGGTGTACATTTGCAACTGAAAAGTGTTTTAATAATTTACTGTATGCGAATTACACCGTTAATGTTCGAAATAGGATATTATTGTTGTTGTTGAATGTAAGCTGAATGTAACTATCTAAAGCCCGGGACGCAGCGTTACCATACGCAAACACCACAGGTGGATGGACAGATAAAAAAAAAAAACAGAGTATAGTTGGTGGTGCTGTCACTGCACCTCAAAGGCATTCCTCAAGGTTCTTTGCAGCGTCCCTTCGGCCCCTAGCTGCAACCTCTTTCATTCCTCTTAATGTACTTCCATTCATATGATCCTTCTTTCATCTTGCTATCCACCCTTTCTTAGCTATTATTTCATAGTGCACCAGCGAGGTTTTCTCCTCCTGTTACACCTTTCAAACCTCCTTTACGCTCAGTTATCGTTTCAGCGTTGAATGACGTCATAGGTCCCAGTGCTTGGCCTTTGGCCCAAATCTTTTATTTCTATCCCG
>NC_087211.1:72570352-72604406 GCF_015104395.2 Macrobrachium nipponense | reverse complement strand
CTTTTATTTCTATCCCGTATGAAAAAAAAGAAAAAAATGCGGTAGTTGTGGCTGTCAAGAAGGACAAAGAAATCAGAAGGGGATGTTGGAAGTGGCTTAATAATCCGTAAAATTGTTGCATTGTGAACGAACAAGAAGAAGCAGAAGTCAGTGCGATCATTCATGTCTGTATACGAACACATGAGAAACCGGAATTATTTTTTTTTCTCAGATATCTTATTAATGTAGTGAGTTCACAAGTTACAACCTCTGAAAACAGGCGTCTGTTTGGACCCTAAGAAAAAAAAACATTTTAAAAACTCATATTCCGGCCGAAGAACCAAGGAGTTCCAACATACATTTCGGCCAAGCCTGAAAGGTCATAAAAAAAAAAAGAACCTTCTACCATGAAAAAAAGTAAATAAAATAAAGTGGGCTGGAGGGAAATGAAAGAGAATAAATGAACGACAAATGAAGATAAATAATCTATTTATATTTATTCATTTTACATAAACAGTAATTTAAGTTAGACAAACTACCCGAGCGGTGCATACAGCTTTAAACTAGTATCTTACCACGACCTTTCCCAGCAAAATCGCTCTGTAGACTTTCACCGAAGATTTTCCAAGGATCCTTCGAACCCTGTAACCCTGTTTAATGAAACGCGACTTGCTTGTTCGATGACTTTCGAAGTTTGTTGGCGTCTATCGTGCGCCAGGGTTCGTCCAGAGCAAGGCCTTGGTCCAGAGCAAGGACAATGTCTGTATATCTATAGACCTAGGTCGTAAGAACATGCTCTCTGGACCCTGGCTAACGCAAGTAGCCTACTTGCACGACTTGACTTTACCAACTAGTATCGGGCACTTTTACCGCCAAGTTTGTCTGGAGAATGACGAAAGATGCTGTGGAGATATTGCCTGTTTAACAGCTCTTTTAGGATTGTTAATGTTCTCGCGAGAAGTTTCGTTAAATCCGTCTCCGTGATAAGCGATTTAGACTGAGATGGAAATGATAAACGTTGCGTTTGTTGCTCCAGTCATAATAATTATGATTCTTGTCTACTATTGTCTCAGTCAGACCGATAACTGATAACCGTCACTTTTTCTGTAATGTCGATGACAAATCATTCCGATTTTTCTTTTATCATAAATGCGGAAGTCTCCCTTTGTGGTTCCTAATTCCGTGTTCTCGAAAACCTACTCGACAAGATGTTCTGTCTGGAAGCAGTGCACTCAAGGCCCGCCGAGATCAACAACAAGGAGTAAGTCTACAAAACAACTTTGTTGTTGTTGTCTAGTCGCTTACTCGGGGAGTAAGCCTACAAACGACTTTGTTATTGTTATTGTTCTTGTTGGGGGTGTAGGAAAGGTCTAAGGAAGAGCCTAAAAGGGTCTGAAAAAGGTGTTTCGCGTTGAGGTATAAAGATACAGGATTGTTAGGATAGGATGTTTATGATTTATTTATTAGAATGACAATGTTAAACAGTACAGAACAATTATTTCTAATAAGATATAGCGTATTTATTTTAATTTTTGTTGGTGAACTAAGGCTCTATATGACTGTAGATTTTAGCACGTTTTAATGTATGTTAAAATTTAGGAATATAATGTTTACAACGTATGTGTCCGAAGTAAGCTGGAGGTTGGATCACGCCTAGTTTTTATATTTATTTTTCGGACTGAAATGCAAACACAACTGGAAGTATATACATAAATAATGCTGCCATAGCTGTTAATGAGTTTTGTCATTGAGAGAATTAAACTTTCTGTGAGGTTTAAGGTGGGTTACAGCGAAAATGGAGAAGACAAAGACAAAGCGGATATATAGTTTATGTATAATATACTGATCGATAAGAATCAGTCGCACAATAGGATGAAAAGTATTTGTTATTACATTTATACGAGATGCTATACAAGTATATTATTTGTTATGATACAAATACCCAAATGAAGGAGATTGAAATTCCCGTCCACAGACATACAAGTGAATCAGAAATGTGATAAGGATGCATGCATGTATTCATGACTTTAAAGGCAGTGGTTCTTAACCTTTTTTATGACCACGTCCCCTCTTATAGTTGGTCCTTTCTTTCACGATCCCCTTGCATCTATGAGTAAAATTCCCTCCCAGATTCCAAGGAAAATTTTTAAAAAATGAGAAAGAGAAGGGGTTTCGAGGGATAGGAAGGGAGATCTGTGATTACAAAACTGGTAAGAAGCCCAACGAGTCTTAACTAGAGAAGTAGACTCTAGGACAGTGACGTTATCAGGCGATAGTTTTGCAGTTTTTCATAAACTTCTGAATATTGCTTCCTCGCTCTTGTTAAGAGAATAACGACTATAATTAGAGAATATTTTTTATCAGTTTTCCATAGGGTTCGCGCCTCCCCTGGAAATTGCTGATTGACGCCAACCGACCCCGCCCCCAAAAGGTTGAGAACCACTAAGTGGAAGATGATGTCATAGGTCCCAGCGCTTGGCCTTTGGCCTAAATCTTTTATTTCTATCCCCTAGGGATGGGTTTGGGGTGTGCGGGGCACCCTTGGAGGCATAATGGGCACTTACAGCGGCGGGGTGGTAGATGGGTTTCCGGGATTTATTTTTTAATAATTGAACACCTGTAATTATTATTATTATTATTTTATTTTATTTTTTTATTTTTATTTTTGCTCTATCACACTCCTCCAATTCGACTGGGTGGTATTTATAGTGTGGGGTTCCGGGTTGCATCCTGCCTCCTTAGGAGTCCATCACTCTTCTTACTATGTGTGCCTCCTTAGGAGTCCATCACTCTTCTTACTATGTGTGCCTCCTTAGGAGTCCATCACTCTTCTTACTATGTGTGCCGTTTCTAGGATCACACTCTTCTGCATGAGTCCTGGAGCTACTTCAGCCTCTAGTTTTTCTAGATTCCTTTTCAGGGATCTTGGGATCGTGCCTAGTGCTCCTATGATTATGGGTACGATTTCCACTGGCATATCCCATATCCTTCTTATTTCTATTTTCAGATCTTGATACTTATCCATTTTTTCCCTCTCTTCTCTTCAACTCTGGTGTCCCATGGTATTGCGACATCAATGAGTGATACTTTCTTCTGACTTTGTCAATCAACGTCACGTCTGGTCTGTTTGCACGTATCACCCTATCCGTTCTGATACCATAGTCCCAGAGGATCTTTGCCTGAACGTTTTCTATCACTCCCTCAGGTTGGTGCTCGTACCACTTATTACTGCAAGGTAGCTGATGTTTCTTGCACAGGCTCCAGTGGAGGGCTTTTGCCACTGAATCATGCCTCTTTTTGTACTGGTTCTGTGCAAGTGCCGGGCATTCACTTGCTATGTGGTTTATGGTTTCATTTTTCGTATTGCACTTCCTACATATGGGAGAGATGTTATTTTCGTCTATCGTTCTTTGAACATATCTGGTTCTTAGGGCCTGATCTTGTGCCACTGTTATCATTCCTTCAGTTTCCTTCTTTAGCTCTCCCCTCTGTAGCCATTGCCAATTGTCATCGCTGGCTAGTTCTTTAGTCTGTCTCATGTATTGTCCGTGCATTGGTTTGTTGTGCCAGTCCTCCGTTCCTTCTGTCTTTCTCCTGTCTCTGTATATTTCTGGATCTTCGTCTACTTTTATTAGTCCTTCTTCCCATGCACTCTTTAGCCACTCGTCTTCACTGGTTTTCAGATATTGCCCCAGTGCTCTGTTTTCGATGTTAACGCAGTCCTCTATACTTAGTAGTCCTCTCCCTCCTTCTTTTCGTGTTATGTATAGTCTGTCCGTATTTGCTCTTGGGTGTAGTGCTTTGCGTATTGTCATATGTTTCCTGGTTTTTATGATCTATGGTGTAGAGTTCTGCCTTCGTCCATTCCACTATTCCTGCACTGTATCTGATTACTGGCACTGCCCATGTGTTTATGGCTTTTATCATATTTCCGGCGTTGAGTTTTGACTTGAGTATCGCCTTGAGTCTCTGCATATATTCTTTCCTGATCGTGTCCTTCATCTCTTGGTGTTTTATATCCCCTCCTTCCATTATTCCCAGGTATTTGTATCCTGTCTCATCTATGTGTTTGATGTTGCTCCCATCTGGTAGCTTTATCCCTCCAGTTGTCGTTACTTTGCCTTTTTGTATGTTGACTAAGGCGCATTTTTCTATTCCAAACTCCATCCTGATGTCCCCAGATACAATCCTTACAGTCTGGATTAGGGTATCTATTTCCTTGATGCTCTTACCATACAGCTTGATGTCGTCCATGAACATCAGATGGTTGATTCTGTTGCCTCTTTTCTTGAGTTGGTACCCGGCATCCATCTTCTGGTAGTACCTTTGGTCATGGGAATCATGGCTACTACGAAGAGTAGTGGGGACAGTGAGTCGCCCTGGAAGATCCCTCTCCTGATATTAACCTCTGCTAGTCTTATTCCAGAGCTTGTAAGTATTGTATTCCAGTTGCGCATTGTATTTTTGAGGAAGCTGATGGTATTTTCCTCTGCCCCATATATTTTCAGGCATTCTATTAGCCATGTGTGTGGTATCATGTCGAAGGCTTTCTTATAGTCTATCCATGCCATGCTTAGGTTGGTTTTCCTTCTCCTACTGTTCCTCATTACCATTTTGTCGATCAGGAGCTGGTCTTTTGTGCCCCTACACTTCCTTCTGCAGCCTTTCTGTTGGTGGGGGTGGATGTGTTTGTCTCCTCTAGGTAGTTGTATAGCCTTTCACTGATGATACCTGTTAGTAACTTCCACATTATTGGTAGGCATGTGATTGGCCTGTAGTTACTGGCTATATTTCCCTTACTCTTGTCTTTTTGTACTAAGGATGTTCTTCCTGTGGTCATCCATTTGGGTGCTTGGTGATTTGAGATACAATGCTGGAGTTGTTCTGCTATTCGTGGGTGTAGGGCCTTGAAGTTTTTGAGCCAGTATCCATGGACTTCATCGGGACCTGGGGCTTTCCAGTTTGGCATTTTCTTTAGTTGGTGTCTGACTGTGTCTGTCGTGATGTCTGTGAATCTTTGTTTTATTCTCCCTGTTTCTTCTTCCTTGACTTCCTGGAGCCATGTTGCATGTTTGTTGTGTGATACCGGATTGCTCCATATGTTTTCCCAGAGTCTCTTACTTGGTTCAGCTTCAGGAATTTCGGGTGGGTGGTTGTCTTCCCCTCTTAGTTGGCTGTATTATTATTATTATTATTATTATTATTATTATTATTATTATTATTATTATTATTATTATTATTATTATTATTTGTATATTTTCTTTCTGAGTTTTAGTCTTGAAGATAAGAAAACAGATCTGGAAAATTAGAAGAGTATTGTCTTCGAAACGTAGACGCACGTGTGTTTTCTAGTTAGAAGTAAAGATAATGTGCACACGCGTAATACACACACACACACACACACACACACACACACACACACACACACACACACATATATAATAATAGTTGGCTGTATTATTATTATTATTATTTTATTATTATTATTATTATTATTATTATTATTATTATTATTTGTATATTTTCTTTCTGAGTTTTAGTCTTGAAGATAAGAAAACAGATCTGGAAAATTAGAAGAGTATTGTCTTCGAAACGTAGACGCCACGTGTGTTTTCTAGTTAGAAGTAAAGATATGTGCACACGCGTAATACACACACACACACACACACACACACACACACACACACACACACATATATATATATATATATATATATATATATATATATATATATATATATATATTATATAACTACATAGTGGGCGTTATGTCTGTCCGTCGGTCTGTCATTCAAGTACGGCCAAACGGCTGGTCCAATGGGCATGAAACCTGGCAGGATTATAGTGGGGACCCCTAAGATAGTTTATAATGGGGTTTCATCCTAACCCCTCACCCCCCCCCCCCCCCCCACCCTCCGAAAGGGGTGGGAGTGAGTAGGGATTCCCTGAAACGGAGCTGGTTCTGCCCGTGAAACGGGGCCCGTAGACTTAGATATCTTACCAATTGAGCATACATAATTTCTGTATGCATATGACTTATCATTTGGAAGAGAATACTATAGGGTAAACGTTAATGACATAATAGTTAAAAAAAATAGCGAGTCACTTATATGAATTAGCAGACGAATATTTTTTTAGTAAGGATTGGTAAATTGCTAGTATATATAAAACGAATATGAGTGTTACTTGTTCCTTGCCAATTCAAATATTTGCTTTCTGTTCTCAGAAGGTTGCTATGCAGACTATATGACCTTTTGGCTGCTTCCACAGGAGCAGGAACGCCTTAAGGAAGTAGTTGATAAGATAAGCGGAATATCTTGAATAAAGTTCATTGCCGCTCCAGCGTGAGAACTTTGCAAAGTTCCTGGTTACTAAACGTTTAATCGACCAACGCAGTTGTGGGCGCGCTACACTATTCGCGTGAGGTGTTTTTTTTCTTTTTTTTAACTATGCAACTTTACTTTGTTAACCCTTTCTCTTTCATACCGTTTATTGTATTTTTCTTTACTGAATTCCCTTGTTTTTCCTTACTATTTTAAACTTCTTTAGCCTTACTTTATTTAATGGTTCATCAAATTGTTTATTTTAATCCTTGACCATTACACTTTTCTATAAGAAGAAACCCGAAAAAGTTAGAGAAGTTTCTAGAATAATTATTACCAAATAGTGTCCATACAATTTTCACTTTACTTAGAAAAGACCCCTCCTCCCTTTCACTTTTCTGAACTGAGGTCAGTGTCATGCTAGTCTTTGACCACCAGCGCTTCCAGGTTAACAAAATTCCTAATTTTCAGGACTATAAGTCTTATATATTCCCCCATTTTTCTGTTGGGGAATTTCATCGTCCCTAAACTAATGTCATGTTGTTTTCTTTTTCTTTTTTTTTTGTCGGGTTTTATGGCTGAATAAATATTCCAAGGCAAGTATTCCTGAACACCCCCTCCCCCTAGCCGAACTGGTTAGGACCGGGCGTATGGATTAGGGGGACTCCCTGATGGAGGATGGACGTAGGAAGTAGGATACCCGGTCCAGGGGCTTGAGTTGGGAAGGGGCTGGTTGGAAGTGCCGTAATAACTCGAGGGTGTGGCCGAGTGACGAATATACTGACGTAAGGGCTCATCTTCGACGTATTATTTATATTGATGAGGTGTTTGTCACGTAGGCATTCCTCTTGTTTTTTTTTAGACCTTTTGTTCCTTTTGATATATTCTCATCCCTTCTTCTTCTCTCCTTTCTTTTGAGAGTCCCGTTCTCGAAGTGCTCTTATTTTATTTCTAATTAGGCCTATAGGCTCTTTTCGTGACATAGCAATCCTTATTTTGTCTTTCCTTGTCTGTGAGTTGTCTTTTCACTTTTGAAAAGTCTCCAAATACCAATAAAGTGCGATGGTTCGGCTCCCCTATACAATAGCTCTGGTACATATGCAAATCAATCTTAGCCTGCAGGTTTACATAATTCTACAAGCGTTTGGAAACTGCCAATTAAATGCATATCAACCTTGCCAGGCTGGTCCGAAGGCCGCTCCCGGGTTTCCTGTTCGACTTGAAATTCCGAACGTCGGCCTCCGGGACGAGGCGAGAATGCCGGGAACTTCGTTAAAAAAATACCTGTGGAGAAGAAGAAGAAGAAGAAGACTACAGAAACCGAGGGATTGTTTTAAATTGCCAAACAAAAATGAGAAAAGTTGCTGTGTGGTTTTAATAAGAATCAAGTAAAAAAAAATGCGCTGAAGTTTCTTCGGTGAGATCGAGTTTTATGTACAGCGGATAATAATATATGAGCCGCGGCCCATCCAACTTCAGGCCGCGTGGCCCGGTTGGTGACCCGTTGTCTAACTAACCTTAAATCAAATAAAAGCCACAGATGCTAGAGGTCTGCTATTTGGTATGCTTGATAATTGAAGGGTGGATGATCAGCATACCAATTGGCAGCCCATCTAGCCTCTGTAGTTTTTAAGATCTGAGGGCGGAAAGAAACAGTGCGGGTGGACAGACAAACAGTCATCTCAGTAGCTTTCTTTTACAGAAAACTAAAATCTAAGGGGCAATTCTAGTTGCGAGGACACGGCAAGCGTTCATCATATCTTGTTGCGCCAGTACTAGAGCCAATGCTTGGGCGCTTCATTGGTGTTCAATAGGTCTTGATCTGTGCAGGTGGGTCCCAGTTCACATTCACGAAGGATGTGTTAAATGACAATAAACAAGTCTGTCAAACTCGGGTATACCGAGAGTGGAAAAGAAATGAAACGAACGAAAAGTTCGAAAACATCCTGGAGGAGCAAATGAAAGGCTCTTTCTTATCTCCGAGCAAAACTTCGGTGGGAGGCATTACAGCTATTCAGGTGCAGTTAAAGCTCATCGCCAGTGCACAAAAGAAACTCGTAGGTAGATCCTGGGGGTCAGTTTTCATTGGCGACAAATGAGCTGCTTTCGAACATTGCGTCCTTGAAGCTATGTTGTCAGGAAGCATTGGTTGTTTGAGTCTAAACACGAGAGAGAGAGAGAGAGAGAGGAGAGAGAGAGAGAGAGAGAGAGAGAGAGAGAGTGAAGAGAATTGGATAACTTCAAGTTACTGTGACTGTGTGTAATTTTCCCTTATTCCCTTTTCGTATACTTTTATATTTTCATATCATACTTCTCTTATTTATTAGGTTTGTTTTTCATCGAAGTTGAAGAAGTACAGAAACACTGGCTCTATTATAGTGTATATATATATATATATATATATATATATATATATATATATATATATATATATACTATAATAGCAGCCAGTGTTTCTGTACTTTTCCGTCTTCGATGAAAAACAAACCTAACAAATAAGAGGAATAGGATATTAAAATATAAAAGTACACGAAAAAGAAAAAGGGAAACTACACACAATCGTAAAATTCAATGCAGTAAGCAAATAATTAATAGATAGCGTGGAATAATGAGAAAATAAGTCCAAATCAACGATAACTAACAAAGACAAACTGAACAAGAACAGACGAGGAGTCGTATGTTCTTACTAATCTCGTGTTAAGAGGTGGACCAACTTAGGCAACTGAACACGAATGCCACACTTTACAAAGTAAAGTTTATTTTAAACTGTCTCAAGTGGACTTGAGCTGTTTGGAGTGAGGGCGCTGAACTCTTCGGTTAACAAGAAGGTTCTTTCAGTCCAAGGACCCAAGTCCAAAAATCTTGAAATCAAGAAGAGCGATGCCTCCATTTCTTTGATATATGAACAAGAATTTTACGATCGAGAGGAGATGTTTTTCTACTGTGGAGCTGCGTTGTGGTCTCAGAATCAAGAGAAGTGGTGTTTCTATGTTTGGAACCCTGAGAGGGGTCGTACAATCATGAAGAGTGATGTTTCCTTATCAAGGACCTGAGTAAGTGTCCTAAGGACCATCAAGGACCCTAGTAAGTATCATAAGTATTCTGTCGGCACTGAAATTATCTAGCAGTCAACTTTATCAAAATGCTCCGTCCGAGGGTTTTTTTTTTTTATATTAAAACTAGAACCAGTGTTGACCTCTTTGGCAAACATGCACGGGCTTCTATAGCATGTTTTCACGAATTACTTTTTACACGAAACTCGAATACTGTGACTGAATAAGAATAAGAATTTTGTACTGCGCTTAAGAGAATAAAAATATAAAACGGTTCTCTTCTAACTCGTTTTGATTTTCTGTGAGAGCAAAAGCCATATCAAGTCTTAAGCCGGCCATACACGTGCAGTTTTAACTGACAGCTATGACTGTCCAGTAACTGACACAGTTTAAACTGACGTCAGTTGAAAATGAAATGCACACACACACACAGTTCAATCCCTCAGTTTTACCATGGATTCCGAGAAGTACGATCTTGTCGCTCTCGGTGTATTAATCTTTGTAATGCTACAGACAAAAAGAAAAAATAAAACTAAAAAGCTTAAACAGTGGTGCAAAAAGTGGTTACTGAGGCGAAATCAATGTTCTGATATTAAATTATTAAAGGAATTAAGTGAAGAACCAATTGATTTTCTCAATTATTTGCGTATGACTGAAACAGTGTACCAAAAGTTGCTTTCGCTTTGTTTACGTGCTATCTCAACAAACTGCACTCACCGCTACCACCTGTAGAAATGAGAAGTTGAGAACTGTACAGTACGTACCCCCCACACACGCTCAGTTCAGTTACTCCTTTCAGTTAAAAATATGGAACATTGCATTTGTCTCAGTTTAACTGTACAGTTTTGTTGAACTGACAAAATGAGCAACTGAGATACCCACACACGTGCAGTTTTAACTGTCAGTTTATAACTGGACAGTTATAACTGTCAGTTAAAACTGCACGTGTGTAGGCCGGCCTTAAGCAGCCTGGCAACTGGACTGGACCCGGTGCTTAGTTCATCCCGCCAGCACTCGAGAAAGAATTGGTTGTATTACCTCCTTAGAAATTTTGATGACGCTACGCTGACTAGGGCATTACACACAGTAAGTTTGTGTCTCCCCACAAGGTATCACCAAAAGTGACCATTAGTTTTTGTTGAATTACTATCGAGAGCGTGGACAGGTTATTAGATTTGCTATAGATCCTGTTTGGAGTTTGATTCACATCCGGATCATGCATCCGAAGGCTTTCTATTTTTTTTTATTTTATTTTGAAGGTTGGCATGTGGCAGCACGAAAGTCTGTTGGTGCTGAATGAAAATAATATCGTTTCTTGTGTCTTATTACATATATACCACTTGAAGCAGTATATACTAAATTATTATATACCATATATGTGTATAGAGAGAGAGAGAGAGAGAGAGAGAGAGAGAGAGAGAGAGAGAGAGATCAGCAATGAATGCGTGTAGGGTGTTCAGCCACCAAGGTTCAGCACTCTTAATCTAGCATCCAATGTTGTGGAAGTTTTCTAGAGAATGATGGGAATTAATTCGTGATTCAGCAGTCTTGTGTGAAATTGACAGTGGCTGATGTTTGTTCTTTTCTTGGGAACTATCTCCTGTTTCACACACACACACACACACACACACACACACACACACACACACACACACACACACACACACACATATATATATATATATATATATATATATATATATATATATATATATATAAATTTCTTCAGCCAAACTCCTTTTTCTGTTAGGGAGGATGATGTAAAAAAGTTTTGATGAGATTGCTAATTAGATGCCTTTTTCGTCATGATTGCAGCCCACCATAATGTACTACCTTTGGGTGCATAATTCAGTGCTTGTGTCAACAGTGGCATGTTGCTGATTTAATCTATCTTTTCTAAGGATTCGAACCAGGGTCATCATGCTTGTTAAACTAGTGGTTATGACATTTACCGAACTTCCAAAAAGAGTCAAGTTTGCATATTTCTGATCAGGACTTTCCTTCTTTTAGTTCAAAATGTTGTCAGGAAAGGACATATTTACGCCAACAATGACCATTGCAGACGTGACAAGCGATTAATAAATATAATAATTGCTTTCACATCGTCATTATCATCATTAGCCGTTCAGTGAACTCACTGGAAATAGGTCAAGCGTTATTCGTGCTCTAAAAGACTATTATGGACCAGAAAAACTAGAAATAACCGAACGGCGATGATGAGTCACAGTGCAGTACTACACACTCGGATGCTTGCGTGACTTCTTGAGCATAAAAAAGATAACCATTATTTTCCAATTCTATAAACTCGCTTTCGCATTTCCTGACATCATATTTTGATAATATTTGAAGATTTAATGGTTATCTCTTTTATTTTACCTAAAATTTAGCTACAATCAGGTTGAGGTGACCATATGGCTTTGCAACGGCCCCTAAACTTGACGAGTTGCTTCCGGTCTATCGAGAACAGACTATGAACCCTATGGTCTTCGACGTCGAAACTGCTTAAAGGTCAGAATCAGATTTTAAAACATGTCTCGTTAACATGAAATCAGTCAGAATTTAAAACTCATTATCATTTACTAGTTCTTGACGTCGTTGAAGAAGGTAAACGATTTTACCGGCGAATATTATTTGCTTTCCAGTCTCCAGAATGCTACATAATAATCGCGCGTATGACGTAATTAAGTTAAAACATCTTTCTGCGATTTTAGTCAGTTTGATGTAATGCAGTTATGCATTTACAAATTTATGCAAATCACAAAATACATTTTTATAATGGAAAAGAGAACGTATCAGAATTGCTTAACATGTTGTTCGGAAATAACACTAGAGATAGCCACGGACGTCCGTTTGACAGATAAGCATGTTGACACAAAACAACCCGGCTAACATGAATCGCTTGGCAATATTTTTACGTGGGAATGTACAAACGGAAGTACTTTGTGGTCCATTACACCATTTTGCTTTCGTTTCCGAAATAAGAATTCCTACTCTTCTTCAATGGTAATGAAGGGAGTTGTAGACATCTTAAAAGAGGTACATGCATATCGATCGAGATGGGTAGAACACTTTTCGTAAGTGAATTATTGCTGGCAGTAGAGCACGTGGGTTCGTTTTATCATGATTTCACACCGAGTTTCTCATAGATTTTATAGTATTGTGACATTATCTACAAACAGACAATATTATTCGTCGTTATCTCCTTATCTGAATAGGAAGATCTTCGGAAAAGAAGCAAGTACAACTTTGTATGGCAAAAGATGTAGGGACAGCCGTGGCATCTCGTTCTCGGCGGCTGCTGTCGCTCAGTTACATTGCAACCGAGGCCCCAACCGCATCCGGATTATGTCCACGCACAAGACCGAAGACCTGAACAGACTTCACAATGGCGTGACGAATGGGTTTGGCCCCAAGACACCGTTCTTAATAGGTGTGGCGGGTGGCACGGCCTCTGGAAAGGTAATGGGAATCTTGCAATCCTTGTGCAAAAGCAGCATGATTAGTGTAAACAGAAACAAAGATCTTCGAAATCTGTATGGCAATGGGGCCTTTGAATTGTTTATTTTTGTATTGCCACACCAATGACCTCTGCTTTCCACGTTTTTTTTTTTTGTCTATAGTTAGGAGCCAGGCGTGTCTCGTGCATGCAAATATATGAGCTCTGTCTGCCAAATAGCTACGTCAGTGTAGATCTTTGTCATGTGGCGAGAACGAGTTGCTTTTGTGTTAAATACGGTGCCACCAAAGCACTCCATTTGTAATTACTACCTAGGTAATTGAAAAGCCTGCGGCTACTTGACTTGTTTTACCAATTGTAATTGGAGATCCTGCGGCTACGTGACTTGACGTGTTTTACCCCGACGGGATACGGTCGATTTGGAAGTGATCCTTTTGTTACTTCCTAGGTATAGGGAGGTCGCATGATTTCCAGCTGGTCCTGTAGTACCTAGCTATGTATGCACGTTTCAAGCAGCGCAGGTCCTGTGATGACAGTAGTTTAGATTCAGATGGACCAGTAAGAAAACCTGCTTGCGTACCTTTTGAACCTAATGTAGGTTAAGGTTCTTTTGTTAGGCTACAAAGGCGATATACCTAGGGTAGACACGACCTACTTCCATTTCTAGGAGGGTTACCTACTACCTTTGTACTATAGGTATAAATGCTGAGCAGTTGGAACAAGCAGACCACTTTTGAAGCATTGTTTTTATCTCATTGTACCATGTTACTGGAATTCTTAACCAGTCAACAGAACCAAAAGTAATATAGCCTATGATGTAATCCATCTGATGTAATCTACCTTAGCCTTGCTTACTGTTATCGAATAAGTACTGGTCTAGCCCACTTGAAGAAATTTTTAGTAATTTTTGGGGAAATGACAGGCAACAATATAGGCTAGTCTTATATTTACCTGTAGGACATGGCAGCATAGGGAAATGTCAGGCTATCTATATATAATATATATATATATATATATATATATATATATATATATATATATATATATAAATATTATATATATATATAGTTATAGATATAGGGTAAACAACTGTAGACGATCCATCGTCATTGCGCTGGCAGGCCTTATTCACTCTATATTTAATTGGTGAAACAAGAATACAATGACAACTTTAAGCATACTATTCAACATAATGTGATGTATGAAAGCCCCATACGAACTAAAATAAGCATGTTAGCTCTTCATAAAATGATGTTTTCAAGGCAGTTTTGAAATCCAATATGGCAGCAATCGTGTGGCTGGCCGGTCTAACCACAGACAATCCACCATCTCTCCCAGCCTTCCCAGCACTCATTTAAGGGGGCCGGCCGGAACCCCTATATATGGTGGTATAGGGCAAATAATGCAAAGTCATGAAAAAATTAATGGAGCTTCATATGGCAATTGAGAATACGTATACGAAATATTTCGTCAAAATTCCTCTTACTTTCGTAGTTACAGGGTAATTAGTAAACATAACTCAATAAGCCTAAAACATTCAACCGTACAAGAAAATGCAATATTTCTTCTGTTATCGTAAATTTTGATAATTATTGGAAAAGAAATTGTGAGAAATGGCATCTGTAGAGATTCCGTGGCTCACAGAAGGAGCGAGTATCTGGTTCAATCATGAATCAGTTGGACCATAGACTTCAAGTAGATTACACGTTGGAGTTTCACCTCGTGACATTCGCTTGCTTTTACGTATGTTTATGTATGTTTCGGCAAGAAGTTCATCATGCCAATGAGGAAAAGACAAGGAAAACATCTCGCTAACATACAGACGAAGAAAAATTGCTCAAGTATTATTACAGAATATCATAATATATGCGTAGTTAGTGAAGAGAGAGGGGAGGGTTGCCTAGTAACGCCCCCTTCTTGCCTGACAGCACACGTCACACTGTGCCCAAGGCTACGATCTTTGAGCAAAGAGATCTTTATTTATGATAAATAACATAGTTTTGGTTTTTTAATACCTAAAATGGAATATGAAATTCATAATAATCATGATTTATTAAATTGTCTTTGTAAAAAGAGAGTACACCTTTGAGTTTCACCTTTGACATTCTCTTGCATTTACATTTGTTTATCTTTGTTTCGGCAAGAATGTCATCATGCCAAAGAGGAAAATACAAGGAAAACATCTCGCTAACATACAGAAGAAAATTCGCTGTAATAAGCCGAGTTAGTGAAGGGGAGAGAGGGGGTTACGTAGGAAGGAGTGCCCCATCTTGCCTCAAGCAGTGCCCCAGGCTACGATATATGAGCAAAGGGATCATCATTTATGATTAAATCATGATAATTAAAATAGTTTTGGTTTATTAATACTCAAAAAAGAAATATACTTTCATAACAATCATTATTTATTAACATTGTCTTTATAGAAATACGAAGGAAAACTTTGAACGCCCGTATCTCAAAACTATACTTATTGACCTTCAAAATCTATCTCCTCACTTAGTTTTAAAGCTATAACATTGGAATTTGGTATATAAATCAGAAAGACATTATAGAACAATCAAATAGAGCCCTTTTTTCCAATTTTTGTTTAGTCTTTTTTTTTATAAATTTTTTTCATGATTTATAGGGTTTATTTTTTTACCATATTGAAAAATTCATATCTAGCAAAAAAAGGACTTTTAGAAAAAAACTCTCCATTTGATTGGAGGTCGACATCAGGTCTATATATGGTAGTAATCCCAGGTCTTAATAATAAATATCAAGGGAGGAGATAGAATTTGAAAAATGGTTATTTTCGGGATAAATTGCCCTGGCGTCACAAAACCGAAGGCCAGAGGCGAAAATCATATGCGGTTTGGAGATATCCCAAGTCACCTTATTAAGTGTTATGAATGTCAAAGTCCTGTCGTTAAAAAACGGCATTAGCCGGCCGGCCCCCTTAAACAATGTTAGCGTATATATGTAACGTTTACTGATCTTAATCAAGATTGCAGTTGTAATCAGCACAATAAAACAACATTTTGTTGCCTAGGGTAGATTACCACGGCAGGCCAACCAGGCCACCTACAATCAATGTTTGCCACCCTCCGAAAAAGTACATTATAACGCGTCCTGACACCCGAGATGGGCATCAGTCGCGACTTGTTGTTGTTGGTGAGAAACGGAGCTAAAGACCTCTACTCTCCTTTCGAAGTAAGTATTTTCTCCAAAGTTAGAAATTAAGGCAAATTTTAAGATTTAAACAGAGGGTACTGAAAATGGCGCCCACCGGCAGTGGAAATCTCACCAAAACGCTTTAGAAATTTTTACTTACAACTAAAAATGTTTCGAAGATTGACGCCATCTCGATGTTTACGGAGTCGCTTGTGTCAACAAACTTTCCATTTCCTGTGATAAATCCGCACACCACTTGTACCCACAGACGCTTGAGCACTTTTATCACAACAATCGAAACACGATTTCTCACCAACAACAAGCCAGGAGTAAACAGCTGTTTTGGTAGAAGATGACGAGAAGCGTGCTCTTGGCTAATTTTTAAATAAGTAGTAAAACATCAATATTTTACATATTTATGATGATTAATTTGAAAATATTCGTTATTGAAAAAGTAACTCGACTCTGACTCAAATTTAAGTAATTATTTTTCTGAATTAGAACGTTCTTTTAAGTTCTGTATTATGACGTCACGACATCTTGACTTTCATACCTATTGTAAATAATTGCTATACTCGACTGTCATTGCAGAACAGTTTACCAGTTATTCATGCAGATTGTTATCAGCTATACATGTAATTGTTATAATCGTAATGCGCATATATATCTTTATTAATTTACTTTTTTGGATATATGAAGATGTTTTACTGCTGGATTATCGCCGTAGTGTGACGCAACCGTTTCGGTCCATGGGCCTCTGTCTGTTTTCGCACCATAAGAAATTATGGGGCCGAATTTGCAATGACCAGAAAGTCGTTAAAAGAGGAAAGTTAGCATTGAGGGGCATATGTTTTGACTGAGAAAAATACAAATTTATTCAATAGCTAGCTTGTAAAAAATACTTGGTTATAAAAACTTGATTGACAACTAAGCAGCATGTCTACTATGGGTTTCAGAGACAGTGCAAGCACGTTTTTGGGCAATACCTATTTCTGTAACGAACACTCGTAACAGAACGAGATTTTGCTATAGTGCATTACGCCCAGTGCCGTAATTTATAAGGGTATCGTGTATCACTAATCGTAAAGAATAACGACACTTGTCCTTGTACCAAGAGACAAAAACTCCATTATGCAGAAATGGATACGAACACGTGTATAAAGCTCCACATACCCTCTCCCCACCCCCACCCCCCTACAGCCATCCCTTTTCTTCTTTGTTCCTCCGCCTTCCTTTCTCTCTCTCTCTCTCTGTTGCCATTCGGTATGTGTTCACCCTCCAAACTGGGTATAAGACTACACACAAAACGTTGAAATTGGTGAAATTAGGCTATGTATTGGAAGTATATATACATAAATATTAAAGCAATTTATCATTATTGCATTACTATGACAACTAGAATTCATGGAAAAACAGTTTATAATAATGGAACGGCGTATGTGTGAAGCCTCCACTAATGTGGCAACGATGATTTTGCCATTCTTAGCATGCAAACATGAAAGGTTACATTTATTTCTGGCATACGATTATTAAAGAAATTCAAAATACTAATAAAGACTGAAATCAATGAAAAGTGCTAGCAAAAACAAAAAAGCAAAAAAAAAAAAAAAAACGTAGTCGTTCCTCTGCACTTTTCCGTATTTGTTCCGCTATGGTTATAAAACTTTGCAGTTTCGTCGTCTGCTGTTCGTAATGTGTTTATGGCGCGCGCGCTTAGAAACCAGGAACAGCAACGGGTTTAAAGTGCAATGTGGAGTGAACTGAGACCAAAATATGTGTAAGAACAATCAAATAAGCACTGTGGAGTTTCAGTTGTGATGGCAGTAAGGATAAAAACCGCCGATTACAAGGTAAGAATGAATTCAGTTCCAACCATAACCCCGGGAATAACAAGTTTCATACTTTCACTAATATATGCAACAAAATGTTGTTTTATTGTGCTGATTACAACTGCAATCTTGAGTAAGATCAATAAACGTTACATACATACGCTAACATTGTTCAAATGAGTGCTGGGAAGGCTGGGGAAAGATGGTGGCCGTCACTGATGAGAACCGTCCATGCAAAACGTAGCCGCCATATTGGATTTCAAAACTGCCTTGAAAACATATTTTACGAAGAGCTCACATGCTTATTTTAGTTCGTATGGGGCTTTCATATATCACAATATGTTGACGAAACTTCAGTCTTTTAAATGGTATGCTTAGAGTTGCAATTGTATTCATGTTTCACCAATTAAATATCGAGTGAATAAGACCCGTCTACCGTGATGAGGGTTGGCCTGTCGTGATATTCTACCCTATGAAACTTGTTATTCCTGGGGTCATGGTTTGAACTGCATTCATTTTTACCTTGTAATCGGTGGTTTTATCCTTACTGCCATGACAACTGAAATTCCACAGTGCTTATTTGATTGTATATATACACATTTTGGTCTTAATTCACTCCACATTGCACTGGAACCATGTTGCTGTTCCTGGTTCCTAAGCACTTACTCCGCAAACACAGTTACGAGCAGCAGACGATTAGGGTAAAAAACCGCATGGTACAGGGGTGGACCATGTACGATCAATGTGTACAACCCCAAGAAAAGTACATTATAAACGCGTCCTGACAACCGGAGTAGAGTCTTTAGCTCCGTTTCTCACCAACAAGAAGAATCGCGTCTGATGCCCATCTCCGATGTTAGGACCCGTTATAATGTACTTTTTTTGGGGTTGTACACATTGATCGTACATGGTCCACCCCTGTACCATGCGGTTTTTTATGAGGTTTATGAGGTGCAAAGCTTTATTCCCTTACTTGTTTACTTTACTCATTATTTGGTTTAACTCTACTTCAAAATGTTTATTTAATTCATGTCTATTATCCCTTTTTTGCAACCAAATTAACCTCGAAAAATTATAGATATTTCTGAAGTACGAGCAGGCGATGGCAAAATGACTCATCATTGCCAATGTAGTGGTGCTTCACACATACGCCGATGCATTTACAAACTGTTTCCATGAATTCTAGTTGTCATAGTAATGCAGTAATGATAAAATTGCTGTAGTATGTATAGTATATACTACAAATAGATACGCTAATTTCATTTATTTCCCTGGTTTTAAGTCTTATATATACCCAGTTTGGAGGGTAAACACATACCAGTTGACAACTGATAAACAATTGAAGAGTGTAAAACGCCGCAAAGAATGCCGTAGTCCCCTCGAATAAGTACGAATAAGTGCTGGTAAGAGGTTGGGTTTAAGATTGTTGTGATGAAAGTGCCCCAGCGTCTATGGGTATAAGTGGTGTGCGGATTTAGCAGGAAATGGGAAGTTTGTTGACACGAGCGACTCCGCAAACATCGAGATGGCGTCAATCTTCGGTGTCAGGAAGTGTTAAAAGTACTTTTTCGGTGGGTGGCCAAAGCACGCTAGTCGGTGAGTTGGCCAGTCCACGCGGTTGTTTACCCTATGTCAACCCCTGCTTTCAGTTGCAGGCTATGAATAGTTATGTTATGAAGTTTGTTAAAAATTGAGAATATTTGCTGAAATTCTTATAGGATCTGCCTAAAGCAAATCATGACACTTGCTCAACACAAAAAGTATTGCTACCTAAGCTGAAACCCTATATGCCTGCTGAGCATACATACTACCTAGTATAATTTGGCAAACATGTATTTCATATTGTTTGTTGTCATGCAGTTCTGGCACTCAATAAAAGTTATTGTGAAAGCATAAAATCAATCACAATGAATGCAATGATAATATAAAAGCAAATTAAAGTAGGATAAGCTTCAGTGGCCGAAAATGCTAGAGATGTGCTGGAACTGGAACTTTACTTTATATCTTATCAGTTACTGCTCACTATGAAGTGATTAATAGCTTATGGCAGTAATATTTCTAAAAACATTTATTGAAAATGTCAAGACAAACCTCAACCGTTGGTCAGACAATGTATTGAACTGTATGCATTTATTTGCCTGGATCTGAAAGTTGGAAGTGAAGATGTTTATGGATAAATTGGAGTTGCCCTTCTGTTTGATGTCTTAAGCAAAAATGTTCCTTCATGTGTTCTCTCTCTCTCTCTCTCTCTCTCTCTCTCTCTCTATATATAATATATATATATATATATACAGTAAGTCCTCGGGTTACGCTGGTCTCGACTTACGATGTTTCGTGGTTACGAACGCGCCCCCATAAAAATATAAAAAAATAATATTTTGCGTCGTTCCGTCTTACGCGGTTTAGCGTCGTAAGCAACGTAAACAAACGCGAACTAGTTCCAGGCGCACGGCGGAAGAATACGCTTTGTGGGGGAGAGGACGGCGTCGCTTCGCTACGCTCATTCCTCGCCCATACGCCATTTTGGTTGTTTACACTGCCTCTCTCTCCCTCTGTTTGTATCGTTTTTGTAACTTTTTGCTCCTTTGTTATGGCTCCCAAGCGCAAGGCGGACTCTTCTGATGGTAGTGCATCGAGAAAAGAAAAGGCCATCACCATGGAAATTAAAGTGGACATTATAAAGCGATCTGAGAAGGGAGAAAGCGCCAACAAACATTGGCCGATCGCTTGGCCTTAGCCGTTCGACCGTTGCTACCATTATCAAAGATAAAGAGCGCATCGTTGAACATGTGAAAGGATCTGCTCCTATGAAAGCGACAGTGATAACTAAGCAGCGTAGTGGTCTAATAATTGAAATGGAAAGGTTATTGGTGCTTTGGTTGGAAGACCAAAATCAACGGCGTATCCCAGTCAGCCTTATGGGTTGATTCAGGAGAAAGGGCGAAAAGATTGTTGAAGCGTTGAAAAAAAAGAAAAGGGGGAGGGAAGTGAAAGTGAAGAGTTTGTGGCTAGTAGGGGTTGGTTTATGCGATTAAGGCTCGGGCCAATTACCATAACCTTAAATTGCAAGGTGAAGCTGCTAGTGGGGATGAGAAAGCAGCGAGTGAATTTCCTAAAGCGTTGTCTTGAGATAATTAAGGAGGGGGGTTATTCTGCTCAGCAAGTGTTTAACGTAGACGAGACAGGTTTGTTTTGGAAACGTATGCCTAACCGCACTTACATCGCCAAGGAGGAGAAGTCAGCACCCGGTCATAAAGCCAGCAAGGAGAGGCTGAACTTTACTTCTTGGGGGTAATGCTGCTGGCGACTTCAAACTGAAGCCCTTGTTGGTGTATCAGGCTGAAAATCCAAGGGCACTCAAGGGCATTTGGAAGGGTCAACTACCAGTAATTGAAGTCCAACAAGAAGGCATGGGTGACACTTGCAGTGTTTGAGGACTGGTTCGTAAACCATTTTGTTCCAAGTGTGGAGCGGTATTGCGCCTCCAGGGTATCCCCTTTAAGGTGTTGCTAGTGCTGGACAATGCCCCTGGACACCCTGCCCAGCTGGGAGACTTCAACCCTAATGTCAAGGTGGTTTACCTTCCACCTAATACCACGGCCCTTTTACAGCCTATGGACCAAGGAGTGATTGCTTCGTTCAAGGCTTACTACCTACGAAGGACAATTGCTATGGCTTTACAGGCAACTGAAACCAAGAAGGACTAGACTCTGAAGGACTTTTGGAAATCCTACAACATCCTTGATGCTGTAAAGAACATTGCTAATTCCTGGGAGGAGGTTAAGCAAACAAACATGAATGGTGTCTGGAAGAAAATTGTCCTCAATTTGTGAATGAATTTTCCATGGGTTTGAGGACACAGTTCAGCTAGTTGTCAAGAACGTTGTTGCCCTGAGTAAGGAAATCAATTTGGAGATGGAGGTTGATGATGTTACAGAGCTGCTGGAGTCTCATGGCGAGGAGTTATCTGCTGAGGACCTGATACAACTGGAGAAGCAGATAATAGAGGAAGAAGAAGAAGCACCCACCCCAGAGCCTAAGGCTTTCACAAGGCAGGACTTGATAAGAGGTTTTGCAGAGTTTGCAGCAAGCGTTGTCAACTTTTTGAGGCTCAGGATCCCAACTTGGACAGGTTCACTAGGGCTTCCAGAGGCGTCATGGATTTGATGCAGTGTTACAAGGAGATCTTGGATGAAAAGAGGTCGCTCTCTGTTCAGACTAACCTGGAGCAGTATTTGTTCCGATACGTAATACAAACCCTCGGTCCTTTAACAATAGGAAGGTAACTAGCGGCAGCTGGGACGGTCGTAAGCTTCGAACAAGGGGAGAAGAACGGTAGTTAACACTGCTTGTCCGATCTGTAGCGCCGGCCCGCCCGCGCGGCCCGAGATGGTGAAGAATCACTTTTGCTTTCGGGCCGCGGGGGGGGGGGCTGTGAAGGACGGTTGTTCAGTCCATCGCTCTCTGACCCGCTCATCGTCCGTTATGCTTTATTGGTTTACATTATTGTGTTTTTTACTAATGGTTTGGTTTTGATTGAAAATGAAAACTGGTAAGTACACTGTTTTCATTTTTTCATTACCTTAATTATGAATCAAACATGGAACTATCGCCGTAGAGACGGCGATTTTCCGCTCTTTTCGTGAATTGAACCCTTGAATTATGTCTCGGTGCCGAGGGCGGGCGCACTCGCGCCGAGTCATGTATTTTGTTGGCGAAAGTGTGTAAATTGAAAGATGTAAGTACACTTTTTCATTATATTTTGCCCTGTGCGTTCGTTGCCGAGAGCTTGATTGCGCTCGGCAAGAGCCTCTTATTTTGTATGAATAGAATGCAATGAAAGTGGATTCGCAATGCAGTTTTCTTTTCATTTTCATTTATTAATTGCATCAAATTTAATTTTTTGGTTTTGGATCAATTTCCGCTCTTACCCGGGAATTAATCCTTACGATTTAATTGCTGTGAAAGTGAAAATAGCAAGTGCAGTATTGTTCATTTTCATATATATTTATGATAGCATCATATTATATGGATCAAGTTTCCGCTCTTACCGGGAATTGATTTTTCCCTCTTTAAGTTCTATGAAGAATGAACGCAAGTGCAGTATTCAGTTTCATTTCATATTACTTTTCACTGCTGTGCGGGGTAGGGGAAGCGAAGGTCTGCCAGGAAGTCGTCGGCAAAGCTCCCGCGACTCCCTTGGTATCCGATTCTTCGTCTTCTTTCCTGCCCCCCCGCTCAGCTTCCTCGTATTTTGTTTTTGGGGTCTTCCTTCCGTTCGGGGTGGGGCATGTCTCCCCCCCCGTGCGCGAGGGAACCCCTCTTACTAATCTGTCTGTGCTACCGCAGGTGCTACATCCGTGGGAGACGACCTTGGACAGGTATGGACCACTGCGGCTGCAGGGCGTGCCTAGCATCCACGATCTGCTGCAGAGTCTAGCGAGGTCTGGGGCGGTGACCTTGGAGTGGTCTCCACTACAACCTTCACGGCCGCTTATGCTGCTTCCCCCCGCTGGTCTACACTCCCCATGCTGTGTCGGTGACGCCGTCTGCCGCTTCTAGGGCCGGTCGCCGCCGTACCGAGGAGGGGTATGCCGCCGCCGCCTGTGTTTCTTTCGTGTTGCCTGCCCCAGACTTCCGCTGTTCCAGCAGCTCGCCCCTGGACCGACCGCCAGTACCACGCTGGCTGCCGATGATTCTACGAGGCGATGGCTGGGCCTGCCGTACCTGTCGCTGATGTGGTTCCCGCGCTACTGGCTTGGCTGTCCCTTCTGTGTTTACCGCTGCCGCTGTTCCTCGCCGCTCCTGAGCTGGTTGCTGTTCCTGTCGCTCCTGGTTCCTGCGCCTGTCCATGCTGGTCCTGCCCATGGTGTGTCTTCCCCAGTCCCAGGTCCTTCCGGACAGGTGCAGTCGGGCCGTGTTGCTTCGGCAATAGGCCCGACTCTGGCCTGGATGGAGGACCTGACGACTGTCCTGCGTGAGCTGACGAAAGAAGAGGAAGGTGTCATCTTCGTCTTCGTCTGTTGCTGCCTCTTCCCCTTCGACTTCTAAGGCCCATAAGCCGAAGAAGAAGAAGGCTGCCTCCCCCCCCTAAGAAGTCTCCTTCGGGAACTTCTAAGGCCCGTCCCACCGAGGTGGGACGGGGGGTTCCTTCTGCTGGTCCTCCTGCTCCTTCGTAGCGGGGCCCGTCTCCCCTTCCGTAAGGAAGAGATAGACGGGGACCAGAGGAGTATCGGTTAGCTCTGGTACTTCTCGCCTGGTGCTAGCGGCGATGCCGCTACGCCAGGTTCCGGGCTCGGTCTCTCGTTCGCGGGAGATCCCGAGTGTACGCTCTCCCTCGGGAGGGACCGTGCAGCCAAAGTTTCGGCGCCAGAGTTCGCTCGGCGCCAAGACCACGGCACGGAGCAGAAGGCTGGCGAGAACCGCTCAGGTGACTCTCGCCAGGCCAGCGGCCGCTCTCGCAGGCGACCAGCTGGTAACCGGGTTTTGTTATTCCCCCTAAGAAGGACTCCTTCGGGAACTTCGAAGGGCTCGTCACATTCCGGTGTGACGGGGGGGTTCTTCTGCTGGTCCTCCTGTTCCTTCGGGAACGGGGCCCGTCTCCCCTTCTGAGAAGAACGAAGAAGACGGGGACCAAGGGTTTTTGGTGCTGGCTACCGTCTGGTACAACCCACTCGCCTGGGTCTTGGCCAGCTCTGCTGACTAATCCATCGGTAACTGGCTCGGTTTCTCGTCCGCAGAAGTTCCGAGTGTACGATCTCCTTCGGGTGACCGTGCAGCCAAAGTTAAGACGCCTGAGTTCGCTCAGCGTCATGACCGAGGCACGGAGCAGAAGACTGTCGAGAGCGCTCAGGTGACTCTCGCCAGGCCAGCGGCCGCTCTCGCAGCGACCAGCCGGTACCTCGGGTGGACGTGACGGTCTCTGACCGGCCACGGGTGGAGGCTGGGAAGAGGTCCCCCAGGTCCCCATCGACCGACGGTACCAGCCTCGGCTGGTACCAGCGGTTTGACGTGCCCCCCCGCGAGGACGCTCACCGGTCTCACGGCGAAAGCGAGCTCTGCAGGTCACCTGACCGCCGCTCCCACAGGGACCGGGCGGATACGGTGACCAGCAGCAGCTCGTCTGACGCACGGGACGGGGTCGACGTGCTCAGTCGAGCCGCTCGCCACAGGTGAGCGGCACGGCCAGGCTGCAGATCGATCCCCACCACCGCGGGTTGGTGATCGGCTGCAGCCCCCCCACGTACGCTGGTCCTGCCAGCGAGCGGGGGGGGAGCGTCAGGTCTGTCTCTCCACTACCTTCAACTCCTCGGGCTACACCGGGAAGAGCGAGGTAGCTAGGGAGTGATCGTGAGAGGTGCGCCGCTCACGATCCCGTTCACGACGCCGCACGTGCCACGTATGGTCTTAGGACCAACCAGGACGTACGCGCAAGTGATTGGAGGCGACCGTCAGTTGGGGGAGAGTGGGTAGCGTCAGTTCTGTCTCTCCGATACCTTCAAACTTCCTCGGCATACGCCAGGAAGAGCGAGGTATATAGGAGTGATCGTGAGAGATGCGCCGCTCACGATCCCGTCACGACGCCGCACGTGCCAGGTTGGTCTTAGGACCAACCAGGACGTACGCGCAAGTGATTGGAGGCAACCGTCAGGGATCTGTTGCTGGTCCTTCTTCTGAAGGAGGAGGGTCCTGGGAGCTGCTCTTGTTGGAGGGACTGGACGGTCCTACTCCTCAAGACGCTGTAACTTCCGAGATTCAGAGTAACTTTACCCAGGTTATTGCACTGATTCGTCAGCACAACGACCGGGGGGAAGGATCGCCGCTCCCACCAGCAGAGCCCATGTCTCTGCTCGAGTCGTTTTGGGGCCCCCACGAGAGGGAACCCAAACCGACGGTGGGTATGCCGCGATCGGAGCTTGCCGATTCTGTCTTGAACCAGAGTCTCTCGTCTCCGGACAAGAAGGCTCTCTCAGTTCTGGCCGGTCGATCAAGCTACTTCCACCTCCTCTACTGCGACAGCGGCGTTTTCTACGTGTCTTCGGACACCGTATTTAAATATCCTTCGGTCCTCCTGAGAGGTTTCGACCTCGACGAGGACTGGAATGAGTCGGAGGACGGTATCGGCTCTCTCCTCAGGTGTCGATCAGCCCCACCCAGACGACGTTCACAGTGGCGGCAGACCCTTACCTACAGTGAGAGTTCGTAACCCTCCTCGGGAAAACGTTTTCTCCTGACGATACGTTTTCCCAGACTCTGAGAGGCCATCGCCGCAAGGCGATGGCTGCTCCTACTCTTCTCCAACTGCTAGTTCCACTGGGAAGGCGAGCGAGTATTCCAATTCCTCCCCCATTCCCATCTCTCCTTACGGCTACGAGGGAAAGGGGAAGATCCTACAGAGATTTCTCTGTAGGATCCCACGTTGGGACTGCGCTACCAGGGGGGACCTTCGGGTCCTACCTGACGTAAGCCCCGGTCGTTGAGGAGGGATCCTGCCCCATTCTCGATTTCTATGGGAATCGAGAGGACCACCAGGCCGATATCGTTTGACGAATTCGGTGGGGGTTTCGCAGACTGCTTAGAATTCTACGGAATTTCTAGCGCATTCAGAGTGTTAGAGTTCTTACGATCTCCAAACACTTAGGCGAGACCACGGTCCAAAGTGAGCGAGACGAGAATCCCCGATATGTTACACGATAATCGGGAACCTCGCTATGCTCGAATTCCTGGAATTTCTAGCATTAGGAAGAAGACGCTGCTGAAAGAAGACTATCTCACAGTAGGCGACCAACCTGGAATAGAGAAGAACGGACGGGAATATCCAGTTTGGCTTGAACTATCGTCTTAGTATTCTGTTCACCATTGAAGCTTTCCTTCGAGGAAGACTTCTCCTTCACTCTCTTTAATAGAGAACGAAGGTGGTTGATCTCCAATCCTTATTTTGTTTTCTTGAAGGAAAGAATTTAGGATGGAGATCGTTGTTCAGAATCCTACAAAATATACTACGTATATTAAACCTCGCGACATGATTCTGCTAAGCAGTTGAATGGTCCGAGGGGGTAGGCGCATATCTGGTTATTTTACGGATTGCGACTTAGACGAAAAGTATTCTAATTGAACTGCAACCCGGGTTGCCTGCAACCTCCCAGGAGTTCCAGTTTCAATTTATATATAATTATGGTGTTGTCACAACAACACCATTTGCGCTTTTATATTTACCGAAATTCGTTTCGCTTAAATATAATTGCTCGAGCATATTTTTTTTATGGCTCGGTGGTTCTAGCCGAAACGCATTGCCTTCGTGGAAAGGATTACTTGGCAAACCTCGGATGGACGAGATGTCCACAGCGGACAGCTACTGCGTATTGAATTGCCCGAGGCATTTCAGTATCAGCTGCCGCTTTGAGATAGACGGTTGTTTATGTCTTTCTCACCTGTGTTTTGATTGAATAACAACCGTATCTCTGCCCAACAATCACGGACTTAAGTCTCTGATTAACGGGGATTCTCGCATACATGAATGACCATCTACTGCTGAGAAACGCTAGTATTCATCGTCTTCGGTATTGCGAGAATTTTAAACAGAGATATCTATTCGACTCTCATCTTTCTGTTTACCGCACGGTAACAGAATTCTGTAATAGTCTCTTGCTGCATCGTATCCCGATAATGCGAATGATTTTTGCGGAATCTGAGTTTGTCCTCAAAATATCTTGTATTCGGAGGTGTACAATTGTTCATTGTTCACCCCGGATTAGCAGATGTATTGAAAGACATCGCCTACTCCCACACCTGCCAGCTCTACTTCCAAACGTTCAGCCCATGAGAAGCAGTTCTTCAAGCGGCTCTCCCCTGTGTTTCATTACTGAATAACGCCCCGCTTTCATTGCACAACGAACAGCAATGAAATGGCGGTTAGCGTTTTCAGTCATTTGTAAGCACAGGTTTAGAATCTGAGATTCCTTCTCTCGATTCAGCTGGAAGACGTAGGTTGCATTCATTGCCTACCTTCGTCTTCAACGTCACATAGTGTTGTTTCTCCTTAAGCTGAGATTCAACGTCTATGAGATTTTCTTGCCATCAGGGACCTCGGTCTTTTGAAGGCAATTGACTTTCGCCTTTTGAGCTTATGCATTAAGAGAATCATCGCCGCGCCGTCCGGCATCGGTGACTAACAAATATTTTATTTGTTTGTCTCTCAGCATAAACTCTTTAAAGGGCGAAGGTCACGTGACTTACCCGGATGCTTGGACAACTTGCCTCTACTGATTCCGAACCAGTCAGTCGGCAGCTGTCAGAGCGCCCGAGTCAGTTACGAACTATGCAGTGGACTTAGTTCGGTTGTTCCAGAGCAATCATTACTTCGTCTTAATAGCTTGTCAGTATGAGTACTGTACATAACCAAAGTCGAGAAGAGGGATAGGTCATACGACTATTCCCTTCTTTTCGTCTTAGGTAACTGCATGACTTCTCTTGAGAAGTCAAGCACAAAGGGATGGGGATTTGTGACGCTCGATTTCGTACACGATCTTCGTAGCGAAGACTCAGAACCCTTCGGTAACTGACGATTGGTTCGAGTCCTTCACAATACCCTCCCTAATGGACTTCACCGCCTCCGATACGAAGGCTATGCTGCTTTGTCCTGTGAAGGTGCGACGGAGCTGTCTGAAGAAACTCGACACCCAGGATGAGTGTGGACGCCTCTTCATCATTCTCTCGCGTTCCGCAAGAACTTCTCCGTGGCGCAGGTAATGAAGGCAGGCGCCTGGTCCAAACCGGACCGCATGCACCTCCTTCTACCTTCAGGATATTGCCCACAGTTCCTTGGATCTTTTTCCTTAGGAACCGTGGTGGTTGCTCAACACGTTGTGTAGTTAACCCAGACCCTCGCAGGCTGAACAGCATCGAGTCCTGGTGTGACCGTAAGAATGGATGAGGAATGAAGAGTGTGACTGGCTCCTCTTCCATCTTTTTTTTTTCCCTCTACCTTTGGGTAGAGGGACACGGTCGTCACCCTGCTGGGTAAGGACGAGATGCAGGTGAGCTACTCAATAGAGCACCATCCTATCCCTTTCAGTAGGGATAGGAGTAAATATCCACCACTTCCTCCAACAAGGGGGAGGAAGTGGATGCCAAATTGAGACAAACCCATCATTTTATGATTGTCTCTTGCAAAACAGGCAACAAGTTCTTGCTTGCTGGTACGAAGAGATACGCTTGCCTCTCTCTTAGTACTTGGCCCAGAGGTCTGACCATTGATTCCTGCGGTGCACACCCCGATCAATCGGACAGAGGTTTGGATCCCTCCCTTGCTCTTACGACCAGGGAGGCACTCCAGGGTTGGACGAACACCAGTCTGTTCACCAAAAAGACTCAGATTCCTCCCACCAAGAAGTGAGTCTTCCTATTGTTAAAGGACCGAGGGTTTGTATTACGTATCGGAACAAATGACAATTTGTCGAAAATTGCATTTTTCCTAACTATACAAACCTGAGGTCCTTTACATATAGTCCCACCTCATGCCACCCCTCACTCTGCAACTTTTTGCATGGGCCTAAAGCAAAAGTGATTCTTCACCTCTCGGGCGCGCGCGGCGCGCGCACGATCGGACAAGCAGTTAACTACCGTTCTCCCTTGTTCGAAGCTTACGACCGTCCCAGCTGCCGCTAGTTACCTTCCTATTGTTAAAGGACCTCAGGTTTGTATAGTTAGGAAAAATGCAATTTCGACAAATTGTCATTTTAAGAAGGTAGAGAGGCCTGCAGGAGATCCTGTACCCTCTACCTCAGCTGCCTCTGCTAATCAGCACCTTCTGAATGTTCTGCTAACCAGACTCACCTGCCCCAGTATCTCCAGCACCTTTCTGTAGGTTCTGCCTCACCTAAAGACTCACCTGCCCCAACATCTCCAGTAGTATGTTCTGCCTCACCTCAAGAATCATCTGCCTCAGCATCTCCAGCAACTTCTGGAGGTTCTTTTTCTCTTCACTAACCTCCCCCAGTCTCTCCAGCACCGCAGCTTCCTCTCCAGTGTGCAAGCCAATCAAACTAATAAAGGTAAGGAATTGTTCTCTCGTTGTTATTGATAGGTATTTACATTAAATCATGTGGTATTTTTCAATGTTCCGACTTACGCTGAAAATCGTGTTACGATGCATCGTAAGAACGGATCAACGTCGTAACTCGAGGACCCCCTGTACAATATAGGTACATATTATATACGGGGTGGGTACCTCGACATAAGAAAGGCTCAACTTTACGAAAAAAAAACTGGAGATACGAAAGCAAATACGAAGATTTTTTTGGGCTCTACATACGAAAATAGTTCAAGTTACGAAAGGTTGTTGCTGTAAAGTCCCGAGATTCGCCCAGACCACCGAGAACAATTTTAAAACTCGCGCCCCGCCAACTGAGTAACTCTCCACCATCATCCGCTCTCCCATTGGTTCCTGGTGCTAGACACCCCGTAAGATCCTGCTCTCCTATTTGTCATCATCTACCCCTTGTACTCTAGTGTCATTCTATTGGTAAAAGGCTATGCTGTAAATTGAAAAAACTTATTCATGCAATACATTTAATAAAAAAAAACATTAGGTAAAGATAGAATAAAGAATAGAAATGAATGGTTATTATACTGTTTGGTAGTTTCAGTAGTTGAAGACAGATAATGAAAATTTATGGCTTACTGTGTACTAGGAAAAGTGATTGCTTGGTGATCGTTCGGTACTCGTAAGTGTTGGATGGTTTTTTTTTTTTTTTTTTTTTTTTTTTTTTTTTTTTTTGTTTTTTTTTTATTATTATTATTTATAGTTATGATTACTTAATAATTATTTGAAATGAGTACATGCAATATACATTTAATAAAAAAAAATTGTGAATCAGATCTCATAAAATATAAAATAAATCGGACTGCTATCATCGAAGCCAACAAATACGTATTTTCTAGAATTCTTCTTCGTGTAATATTGCGTTACGTATGTTTCATTATAGTTGTCAGTAACTCGGTATCTCCATTAGGTAAAGATGGAATAAAGAATAGAAATGAATGGTTATTATACTGTTTGGTAGTTTCGTTAGTTTAAGAGAGATACTAATGAAAATTTGTGGCTTACTGTGTCCTAGGAAAAGTGATTGCTTGGCGATCGTTCGGTACTCGTAAGAGCTGAATGTAAACAAACGATTGGAAGGTTTTTTTTTTTTTTTTTTTTTTTTTTTTTTTTTTTTTTTGTGTGTGTGTGTGTGTGTGTATTATAGTTTAATGATTAATTAATAATTATTTAAAATTGAGTAAACTAATGATTGATTTATACATTTTATTGGCATATTCTAAGCTTTTAGCTTCTTAGGTTTAGATGTCAGAATCATAAACTAGGCTACAGTAGCAACTGCTAGCATAGGCTAGGCTTTGCTAAGGGACAAATGCTAAAGTCCTAATACATGCAGTAAAAATGGGATTGAACATTACATGCAGTTGAATATTACTCAAGTATGTACAGTATTTTGCCTTTTTTGGAGTCATGTTTCTTCCGTCGTAACCCTAGAACATATAGTTGGTAGGCCTGGAAATATAATTTTATTTACTGGGGTGATTTTGTAGGGCTTGGAACGGATTAGGTATTTTACATGTAAAATGCGGTTCAAGATATGAAAAACTCGTGATACGAAGGCCGCCTCGGAACGGATTAATTTCGTATCTCGAGGTACCACTATATATATATATATATATATATATTATATATATATATATATATATATATATATATATATATATATATATATATATATATATATATATATAATATATTCATACATATATATATATATATATATATATATATATATATATATATATATATATATATATTCATACATATAATATATTATATATATATAATATAATATATATATATATATATATATATATTCTACAATTATTATAGTGGTACCTCAGCCTATTTCTTTTCATGACTAAATGCACCTTTTTTTGATAAAATTATTAAATTACTCAGGTGTAAGCTTTTCTAAGTTTTTTTTAACCAACAAAATAGGCAGTTCTAAGCATTTTAAAAAATATTTAAGTATTCGTGGATATTAGCTATTGGGGGGGTGCATTGGTTGTGGTACACATCCCCGCAAATACCGTGGGTTGACTGTACACATATTCGCGTTCTCCAGATTCGCGGACTCACACATTCGCGGATTTCTCTGGGGAACGTTTCCCTGCATTATTCGCGGAAAATTCGCGCATTCGCGGTATTTTTCTATGATAAATATCCACAAATTCCTGGTTTTTTTTGATGAATTTCATCATAAAATGCACTTTTTGTGATAAAACTATTAAAAAACCAAGTATGAAAATTTTTAGTGGGTTTTTCTTGAGTTTTAACTAACAAAATAGGCTGTTTTTAGCATTTTCATAGGGGTTCCAAACATTCGCGGATTCTAACTATTCACGGGGGGGTCTGGTATGCATCCCCCGCGAATACGGGGGGACCACTGTATATAGTATAGGTGAAGCCGGCCTGCTGTCGGTTTTAGAAAGATGTATACAAGTATATGTATATAAGCAATTTTTTTACTACTCTGTGCTGTCTTCTGTGGATGACCCTCATGTGTTGCACGGATTCCGTGTGATATATATTGTTCACACGGTGCATGAATTCGTGATGGTGCTTTGGGTGCGGATGTGGCTCACTTGTGGCAAGTGTTCTGTGTTGTGTGAATGTTATACCTAGGGATTTAATAATTTACAAGTAGAACCTTACAAAAAGCAAGGGTTATCTAGTTTTACTTGTCAGGTTGATGTGCTACACCTCTGATGATCATTTTTGTGATTGTTTTGTATGACTCACTCTAATCATTTTGCCCCACTTTTCTGATTGTTTTGTATGACTCACTCTAATCATTTTGCCCCCAGTAATCTGCAAAACTAATTATAAAGAAGGTTCTAGGGAGAAATTATTACCGTACATCTGAATACAAGATACTTATGATTAAAAAAAAAAAAAAAAAAAAAAACAATGAAGTAAAGCCTTTCAACATTAGGCACCTTTCTTGCACATTTTCTGGTCTTCAAGTGCTTCTGGTTAACAGTTCTGTGATCCAAATTATAAATTAGGGCAAAAATCTTGTAACTTAAGGGCTAATAACAACAAGAGTGAAGGAACTTTAAACAAGTATCGGTGTAGGTAAAACTGCGTGTGTGTGAGTGTATTAAATTTGAAGGGAGATTATTGAAGACTTGAGTTGCTTTTAATGAAGGAAGGTATACTAGAAAAAAACTTCTAACAGCCTGTTTATATTTAGATGGCCCTTTTGTTGTAGAAGAGCTTACTGCTGATGAAAATTTGATCAATGAAGTGCTCTCTTTCAGGATATAAATTACTGGTTTGCTGCTTGCAGCATATCACTTCAAATTGGCTTCCTTTATTACATTACTTTGATATGAGTGAATTCAAACAAAATTGTTAATTTAAGTGAACAGTGCTGTATTACCTATTTTATTTTTTAAGCTTCGGGTATCACCTAGGTATTTTATTTTTAGGCTTCGGGTATTACCTATTTTATTTTTAGGCTTCTGATATTTCTATTCCTTATTACACCCAGTTACAGATGAGAAAAAATATAGAGAGATTTGTCAGTGTAAGCAAGGCATAGGTTCCATTGGTTTCAGCTACAAATAATTTAAACAGATATATACATCATATTAGATTTATCTTAGGTAGGCAGGAGTAAATCTAATTGCTGATGATAGGATGGATGAGTTGAGTCAAGTGGCAAGGGAAGCAAGGAAATGAAGAGTACCATAGTAGGATTGCAGAATATTGCATTATAGAATTAGTACTGTATTAGTTTTAGTTATTCAGATTTCACACTTCACACCTACTGTGAGAAAAGAAGATAAGAAGCTGGTGGCATAGTATGCACTTCTGTGTTTGGAGTTAAGAGGTTTGAAATGAACAGAAACTTAAAAGGTATGAAAGAGTTTATAATGTATCCTTTCAGATCAAGAGGCATTCTGTGAAATTCACACCAGCTCTGAATGTTAAAGGTTATTGTTATTCAATATTGCAATAAGTAAGTCAGAGCGCTGACAATTTGTCAAGTAAAAACATTTGTGATAATCAATGTATTGTTTATAGATTATAGTTTCTTTGCCAAGGGAATGTTAATATATTGTTTATAGATTAAGGTTCTCTGCCACAGGAATGTCAAGCCTTCTCTGGGAAAGAAGAGAATTTCAATTTTGTAGCTTCTTTAAGTG
>NC_087211.1:72535352-72565352 GCF_015104395.2 Macrobrachium nipponense | reverse complement strand
TAAAATTTGTTATATTTTTAAAAATATAAAACTTTCCTGGGAAGATGCATGGCTTCTTAAACATTAGGTGCCATATGTTTATACATCCAGCTTTATTTAAATTGATGAACTGTATAGTTTGTTTCACTGGTCTGTACGACACAAACCTAGCCTCTGTCATAATGTACTCTTGATTTTGTGGAAGCAAATATCACACAAACAAAGATACAGTATAACTTCTCAATTGGTAATTATGTAGAAAAATTGGGAAGTGTTGATCGTGAAAGAACCTTTTGTTTTAGATATGGACCTAAATATGAGTGAGGCGCTGTAGAAATTCAGGGTGATTTTTGTGAAGCTCTTCAGTAAATTGTTGTCTTGTAAGGCAGAGTCAAAGTTTACCAAAGTAATCCATTTATAGTTGAACCCTCTTTCTTATGAAGAATTGCCCGAGTTTAGTAACACAGGTAAGTCATCCCATTATAATTGTACAGTTCAGTGGTCCCCCCGTATTCACGTAGGATTTGTACCAGACCCCCCCCTCCCCACATGAATAGTTGGAACCCCTATAAAAATGCTGAAAACTGCCTGTTTTGTTAGTTAAAATTCAAGAAAAACCCACCATTAGTCCCTGGATCTCACAATTGTAATTTTAATTCTACCGGTTTCCAGCTTGGCGCTAGTAAATCCTAATGTTGAGACCTCAGGTTTGTTAGTTATGAAAAATACAAATTAGTTACAAATTTGGTATTTTATGATGAAATTTATTAAAAAAAAAAAAAGGAATTTGAGGATATTTCTCATAGAAAAATATTGCGAATAGGAGAATTCCCCACAAAGAAGGGGTAGATATCGTCCGGAGAGAAATCCACGAATGCGTGAGTGCGAATCCGGAGAACGCTAATATGGGACCCCACTGTACATGTAAAGATATCTGACTTGAAAAGTCCTGCAGTGACATTCCATGGTAAAATGCTTTATTTTCTTTGTATCATGCATTGCATTTATTTTTATTTTATATTGTTGAGGTTCTCATGATTGGTTTTATGTAGCTTACATTCTGGTTTTATAGGTTTATAGGGAGAGGGGATATTGCATGGCTAGATTTTTGCTATATAAAGCAGTGAAATATCATACAAATTTTTATATAGTGCATTGCTCAATGGCATGGAATTTGGAGAGTCACGTTGAAGAATGATAACTGGAAATAATGTAGTTTCGTAAAAATTTGTAATTTTAAGTTGTTCTGACAGGAATACAAAGACAGTCAGTACCTTTCATATACTACTGTATGAAGCATCCTAATGGAAGTATTAAGTGATTTACTTCTATTACTGAAATGAAGTTCAATTTTAAGAATTTTATTAATCTGAATGTAACTTTCAAAAGTGTCAAGTGAAGGTGTTGGAGAATTACCACAAACTTCTATTATTGATGTTTTAAAGACTGTGGTTATATATTGTTGATATTTTGATATTAATGTTTTAAAGATTGTAGTTGTATATAGCTTACAATTCCCAAGTTGTTCCTTAGAATATTGATGGAAGCTGGTTTGTTATATAAAGCCAATCTATCCTAATTGTCCTTCCTTCCTCAGTACAGAATGAAAATGAAACCACCTATGCAGTCTTACAGTTGGAAGGAAAATCACACCACACATGCCCAGCTCACATAACAAAGTGTGCCACCTACAATGTCTCATACTTTTGTTTGGCTCTTAACAACTTTGTATATATGCTCTGCTTTCCAGAATCTTTCCTAGTTATTGACTATTTCGTCCCACACTCTACACATCTATGTTTTTTATGCTCTCGTACACTAAGGCATTTCACATGCATAATTTTACCCTTGTAGATCACAGTGGTTCAGTGAGAGTTTTATTTTGGTTGGTGTCTTTTTCAGTAACCTATCACTGTTAGTATGTACTTGTCTCATTACTGTTCAACAGTTTTTTTTTTTTTTTACACAAAGATTCTCATTTGACGATGCTTTTCCTGTTGTATTACCAAGATTATCATTTGACAATGCTTTTTTGGTAGTAAAGCAATTTTTTTTCCTTGAATAGCTCTATATAGTTTTTATTATTTAGCCAAGCATAGCCTTTCAGAGAACTTTCATTTTTGTACCTACAATGGTTTATTTGTTTTTTTAATAATACTTGAATGATGTTTTTGCTCTGTTCACGATATTTGCATAGATTATTTATTATTACATATTAATGTTGAATTTTCCCCTGATAGTGGTTGCCTTGTGAATTCTTAGGCATTGCAGACAAACAGTGTAAGTTATGTTATTCTTGTGCTTCACCCTCTTTTGGTAACATTTTGGAAAAAAAACTTATCTGATTTATGCATCAGGCCACACTTGATGGTTTGGATTGCTTACCTCTTCATTTTCAGTAGTGCTGTGTCCTCATCTGTGTCACTCAAGTTTCTTCCAGGGAGGCCTCTCAGCTCTGCATCTCCTTCCCTGCATATGTTCATGGTTCTTATGTGCCCTGTTCCTTTGTACTTCTCTGCCCATCAGGTCCTCAATTCCCTGTATACAATTCTCTTTTAGATTCTCATCAGCCCCCCAGGGAATTCATCTGTGTGTTGCATTGTCAGTTGTCATACTATTTTCAAAATTGGTTGGGCTTTTTGTATTTTACATTTCCTGTGACTGACATTCTTGATTTGCAGTTCCTCTTTGGCTAGAAGTGATGTCAGTTAAACTCCTTGACGTTGTGTTAAGTTATTGCAATAGGATTATGGCCTACTTCTCCGCCATTGCTGTCTGTGATTAGCAAGGGCATGATCAAAGTTCCTCAACTTGTCGGTTATTGAGGCACAACAGATTTTGTATTGTCAGTGCCTTGGGAATGGTTCCTTCACTTGGATATCTGTGAAGATCTACAGTATGAATGGAGTTTCCCTGGTTTGGTGTTTTCAAGATGTCTGAAGTTTGCATTCCACCGAGGCAACATTTTGGCAACGTGGCATGCTACATTGTCACATACGCCAAGTGTGTTTCCACCAGTTCAACAGAAGGTAACATGTAGCACGCAACTGTTTGGCATGCGACAGATGGCAACTTGTTGCTGTATAACCCGACACGTGACAAGATTTAGACTGTTGTCTAGTGTTAAACGCCTTCCCACCATCCGCAGGGAGGATTCAATGTTGAAAGCAACAAGATGAATTAGTCACAAGAAAAAACCATAGAATTTATACAAGAATGTAGGAAAGGCTGTTCCATGGGATATATGCTTGACAGAGTACAAGAATAACCATGCTGAACTGGATGCACTGTGGGGATTAGCAGAGAAGTTTAACCCTTAAACGCTGAAGCGGTATTTTAAAAATCGTCTCCTGTATGCTGGTGGTGTTCGCGAGTGAGTGCTGAAGCGGATTTTCTCTCTCTCTCTCTCTCTCTCTCTCTCTCTCTCTCTCTCTCTCTCTCTCTCTCTCTCTCTCTCTCTCTCTCTCTCCAAAAAATCACAGCACGCTTAGTTTTCAAGATTAAGAATTCATTTTTGGCTCATTTTTTTGTCATTGCCTGAAGTTTAGTATGCAACCATCAGAAATAAAAAATATATCATTATTATATATAAAGATTGGGATATATGACTTGAAAAAAAATTTCATATATAATTGTATACAAATCTCACTGTGAGCAAAACGGTTGAAGCTAACGAGTTAATTTTTTTTTTATTGTACACTAAATTGCAATCATTTTGGTATATAACGCATTGTAAAACAATCAAGGCAACACAGAGAAAATATTATCACCAAATGATGCATGAATTCGTAACGCGCGGACTTAAAAAAAAGCAGTTTTCAAAAATTCACCATAAATCGAAATTTTGTGCTAGAGACTTCCCGTTTGTTGCAAAATGAAGGTAATTGATTGAATATTACTAAACTGTAAGTGTAGTAGCTTACAATTGCAGTTTTTTACCATTTCGGTCGAGTTAAAGTTGACCGAACGAAGAATTTATCGTTATTTATATGAAAATATTTCAAAACTAATAAAAGCTACAACCATAGGTTGTTTTTAGTTGTATTCTACATGGAATTGCACATATTTTCATATATAAAACTTTATGTAATGGATAAAAAAATTTATGATTTTTTCAGAAGAGATACCGCGCAGATGTAAGGCAAAGTTTATTTCATAAATTCACCATAAATCAAAATATTGTGCTAGAGACTTCTAATTTGTTGCACAAAATAAAAGTAAATGATTGGATATTACTAGAATGTAATAGTTTTAGCTTACAATTGCATTTTTTACCATTTCGGTCAAGTCAAAGTTGACTAAAGGTTGAAATTTTGGTACTATCGTTATTTGTATGAAAATATTTCAACACTGATAAAAGCTACAACCATGGGTTTTTTGTTGTTGTATTCTACATGAAATTGTGCACATTTTCACATATAAAACTTTATGTAACGGCTAATTTAAAATGGTGCAAACATTACAACAATCGGATGAAAAAATTTCTGAATTTTTTCGGAAGAGTTACTGCGTGGACATAAGGATTTTTTTTTTTTTTTTTTTTTTTTATAAATTCACTATAAATTGAAATATTGTGCTAGAGACTTCCAATTCGTTGCAAAATAAAGGTAAATGATTGAATATTACTAGAATGTAAGAGTTTTAGCTTACAATTGCGTTTTTTGAGCATTTCGGTTGAGTCAAATTTGACCGAAGGTTGATATTTTGGCACATCGTTATTTATATGAAAATATTTCACAACTGATAAAAGCTACAACCATGGGTTGTTATTAGTTGTATTCTATATGAAGTTGCGCACATTTCCATATATAAAACTTTATGTAACGGCGAATTTAAAATGGTGCAAACATTACGACAATCGGACAAAAAAAGGTATGATTTTTTCGGAAGAGTTACCGCGCGGACGTAAGGAAAAAGTTCTTTTCATAAATTCACCATAAATCAGAATATTGTGCTAGAGACTTCCAATTTGTTGCAAAATGAAGGTAAATGATTGAATATTACTAGAATATAAGAGTTTTAGCTTACAATTGCGTTTTTCGACCATTTCGGTAGAGTTAAAGTTGACCGAAGGTTGAAATTTTGGCACTTATTGTTATTTATATGAAAATATTTCAAAACTGATAAAAGCTATAACCATGAGTTGTTTTTTGTTGTATTCTACATGAAATTGCGCACATTTTCATATATAATACTCCATGGAACGGCTAATATAAAATGGTGCAAAAATTATGTCAGGGTGACGAAATAATTTCTGAGATGTGTCGCTGATACTTTTTAGTGCTAGAAGAAAGAAATTCGCGCTTGCGTGCCTGGGTAACGATTGTAAATAAAACAACACCTTGATCCGTGAGCTCCCAGCATCCCCCAAGGCGAGTGATTCAAAAGTTTTCTCCTAGTAGGCCTATAAGTATTTTTCCGCGAATTTTTAAAAAAACTTTTTTATATCGACGTACCATACGTCCAATCGGAACCCAACAGAGAATTTAAATCGACGTTTAATACGTCCAATCAGCGTTTGAAGTGTTAACTAGTAGAAAAGATCAAGAACTTGCGCACTGTTCACTCACGCATGTGTTATCGTACTTTTGTGCAGTGATTTATACGAGGTTTTTTTTAAATAAGGTATTCAAGTAACTGGTCATTTTTTATCAGCCTTCTTTGGTAGGCATTTCAGTATTAATAGGTCACAGCAGCTTTCCTTGCTATTGTTATTATTATATCATCATCATCATTATCAGAAGATAGTGTGGTGTGCATGAGAGCACAGCACTAAATGGGCAGCAGCAGTGACTGTCTGCCGAGTGTGTAGATAAATGGCCTAGTGTTTGTTGAATTGGTGGAAAAGGTGTTGTGGCATTCAACAGTCAACATAGCACATAGCATGCTAGAAGCCACAACGGTGTTTCCTTGTCTCGGCAACAAGTCTCCTGATTGAAAGCCGCATTCAACATGCTTGTTGAAAGCCAATCAGTCGCATGCCACATGCTGCCTTGGTGGAATCCTGCCTTGACTGTTGGGTTCCCTTGGTTCTGATTGTCTGCAGCCTGGGATCGTTCACTTTTCCTGTTCAGGCAGCACAAACATGCTTGGAAGTTTTAGATGTTCCTGAGAATTTTTTTTTTCTATCTAAGCAGCAATGGTTTCCACCTTTCTTGTTCTTTCTACTCCCAGCCCTTAATTTCGATATTGCCTGGAAGTGTCTTCTAGGCTAGCCTTTTCCATTGGTTTTAGTATCTTCTGTGGCTTGCACATCCTATTTCTGATTAGTAGGCATAACCTGAAAGAGGTTTGAATTAGTAGGCATAACCTGAAAGAGGGTTGCTCTCCAAAGGTCATTTTAGTTGTCACAGGGATGGCAGGTTTTCCTCCTCCGCTTATTATGTATTCATTTGACAGTATTTGGGTTTTGATACTGTGTTAGATTATTGTCTCTTTGGGAACTTTTTGTGCTTTTTACCCTGTTGGGCTCAGGCAATTCCTATGATATCCATAAGCCTTCAAGTTGTTTCTTATCAGTAGTCCCCACAGCCTTACTCATTCATCTTTTTTTTTTTTGCCCCTCAGGGTTGCATTCTTTTTTCCTCTCCCCTCCTAAAAATTCCAGTGGACTCCATACCTTTTCACCCAAATTGTGGTGGCTTCCATTTCCCAGGATTTCGTGACTAAGAATATCTCTGTTCGCACATCCCAGGAAATCCCAGGATAAGATTAAGTACAAAAATAGGGACAAATTTGACTTTAGGGCTCTTACTTGGACTCCCTGGGTTTTGCTGCCTTGTCTTACATTGTGGAAAGGGCTGTCCTAAATAACCCGCTACTGTGCCTTGCTCCTTGAACTTAACCAGTCCCTTTTTGCTCTCTTAATTGGCATTCTTATGTGATAGTTTCCTTCCACCCAGTCAGTCTGATCTTTAAGCCTTATTTTCAGACTACATGAAAGTGAGGCAAGTGATTAATAGGTATTCAAGGCATTTTCCATGTGTTACTGTGCTTTCTGTTAGAGAAAATAATAATTATGAGGGATATATTTGCATGAAAAAAATTTTCTCTAAAGAAAATTCACTGTTCAACACTTGGAATATACTAGTTTTGAGTATGTTCAATTGATGTTGCTGCCTATAAGTTATCCTTGAGACATTTTACATGCAAAATAATACATGAGATTCCACTGATCTGCTTGTATTCCATTTTCTGTTTTCTGTATGTTTTAAGGAAGCCTTGGATATCCTTGCAAAACTTTTTTATGTACTCTGAAACTACAGTGAAATTTGTTTTGTGTTTGTCATTCAGGCTAAGTTATATAGAACACAGTGAAATGACTTAATTTTTTTAACTTTCAGATTGGAAAGCACAACAACACTCTATCCTGCTGATGTAGTGTTGTTTGAGGGTATCTTAATGTTCTACCAACCAGAAATTCGATCTCATTTCCACATGAAGTTGTTCGTTGACTCAGATGCAGACACTCGGCTAGCCAGGAGAGGTAAGAGTTTACCTTAAAATTAGGTGAATTTTAGCTTTTGGTAGTATTTATTTTAGATGTAAATGAAGTAAAATATTTTGTTGAAATGTCATCTTCATAGTCTCAGTAGATAGTTTGACATAATGCAAATAATACACAAGTTCTTGAATCACTGTAGACAGATTATGGAGTATTGTAATGTTGGTGACTCAAGTTTGGAAGCAAATTTCCTTGATGTTTGAAGTTTGTGGAAGCAAATTTCCTTAGTGTTCGAAGTTTGATTGTGAATCATGAAAATTATGGTTGGAGTTTCAGTATGGTAGTACCTTTATTAAATCAAGATATGAAGGGAAAAAAACGTACAGTAGTACCTCAGGATACAAAATTAATCCGTTCCGATGCAGCCTTTTTAACCCTCTTATGCCGATCGGACGTATTAAACGTCGTGTCAAAATGTCTCCCGTATGCCGATTGGACGTATTATACTTCTATTAAAAAAAAATTTTTTTTTTAATTTGCGGAAAAATACTTATAGGCCTACCAGCCGAAAACTTTTGAATCACGCGCCTTGGGGGATGCTGGGAGTTCACAGATCAAGGCGTTGTTTTGTTTACAATCGTTACGCAGGCGCACAAGCGCGAATTACTTTCTTATCGCACTAAAAAGTATGAGTGACACATCTCAAAAATTATTTTGTCAATGACATAATTTTTGGACCATTTTAAATTATCCGTTACATGGAGTATTATATATGAAAATGCGCAATTTCATGTAGAATACAACTAAAAAATACTCATGATTGTAGCTTTTATCAGTTTTGAAATATTTTCATATGAATAACAATGTGCCAAAATTTCAACCTTCGGTCACCTTTGACTCTACCGAAATGGTTGAAAAAAGCAATTGTAAGCTAAAACTCCTATATTCTAGTAATATTCAATCATTTGCCTTCATTTTGCAACAAATTGGACGTCTGTAGCACAATATTTCGATTTATGGTGAATTTATGAAAAAACTTTTTCTTTATGTCCGCGTGGTAACTCTTCTGATAAATTTTTTCGTGCGATTGTCCTAATGTTTGCACCATTTTAAATTAGCCGTTACATAAAGTTTTATAAATGGAAATGTGCGCAATTTCATGCACAATACAACTAAAAACAACCCATGGTTGTAGCTTTTATCAGTTTTGAAATATTTTCATGTAAATAACGATAAGTGTCAACTTTGACTCTACCGAAATGGTTGAAAAACACAATTGGAAGCTAAAACTCTTATATTCTATTAATATTCAATCATTTACCTTCATTTTGCTACAAATTGGAAGTTTCTAGCACAATATTTCGATTTATGATGAATTTATGGAAAAAAAAAAAGTCCTTACATCCGCGCAGTAACTCTTCCGAAAAAAATCAGAAATTTTTTCGTGCGATTGTCGAAATGTTTGCATCATTTTAAATTAGCCGTTACGTAAATTTTTATATATGAAAATGTGCGCAATTTTATGTAGATTACAACCAAAATTATTGAAGGTTGTAACTTTTCTCTTTTTCGAAATATTTGCATATAAATCACGATAAATAGAAAAAAAACCACGTTTGGTCAACTTTGACTCTACTGAAATAGTCGAAAAATGCAATTGTAAGCTAAAACTCTTACAATCTAGTAATATACAGTCATTTATCTTCATTTTGAAACAAATTCGAAGTGTCTAGCACAATATTTAGATTTATGGTGAATTTTTAAAAAATACTTTCTTTCCCTCCACGCGCCGATTCGCGGCCGCAAATCTCTGAAATGGGTACGTCGCATTCTCCTAATATTTGCTCCTTTTCATATTAGGCGTTTTATAGTCTCATATATGAAAATGTGCGCAAATTCATGAAAATAAAAATAAAAAATATTTGAAGGTTGTAGCTTTTCTCATTTTTGCAATTTTGCATATAAAAAATATATATAAAAATTGACATTCGGTCAACTTTAACTCGTCCGAAATGGTTGAAAACTGCAATTCTAAGCTAAAACTCTTACAGTATCGTATTATTCAATCATTTGTCTTTATTTTGAAACAAATTGGAAGTCTCTAGAGCAATATTTAGATTTATGGTGAATTTTTGGAAAAAAAATTTTGTTTTTACGTCCGCGCGTTACGAATTCACGCATCATTTTGTGATAATATTTTTTCTGTGTTGCTTTGATCGTTTTACAATGTGTTATATATCAAAATTCAAAATTATCACAATTTAGTGTACAATATAATGGAAAAAAAGTAACTCATTAGCTTTAACCGTTTTTCGCACAGCTTGATTTGAATACAATTATGTATGAATTTTTTTTTTGCTACCATATATTGCATTATTTATATATGATAATGATATTTTTTTCATTTCTGATGGTTGCATACTAAACTTCAGGCAATGACAAAAAAAAATGAGCCAAAAATGAACTCTTAATCTTGAAAACTAAGCGCACCGTGATTTTTTGAAAAAAAAAAATTTTCTGCTTCCATTCTCACTCCAAACCCGCCTCGGCATACGGGAGACGTTTTGGTTTTTTTAGGGCTTAGGCGTAAGAGGGTTAATATGATTTTTTCGTATCTTGAACCAAATTTTAGTTGTAAATTGCCTAATTCGTTCCAAGCCCTACAAAAACACCACAGTAAATTTTATAATAAAGCTAAATTGACCAATAAACAATGAAATACAACAATGTAGACCATTCAATACCTAACATAACCTTTATTGTAGTACGTACCTGTAAATAAAGTGTATTAGTGTACATGGTACAAGAAATATTTTACGTACATGTACGTACATATGTAGTAAAATGTGAAACCTAACCTTACCTTTCGAGTGAGGCGATCACTGTAAGTGGCGACAGAGGAGGAGGACAAGTGGCAGAAAACATGAACACTAACTTTACGAAACACATTAAAAAAAATGGCAGAAAACATTAACACTAAATTTTACGAAACACATTAACAAATGGCAGAAGACATTAGCACTTCTTCATTATCTCCATCCTCGTTCTCCATAGAAAGCATCCTCTTCTTTCCGTGAACTTCAACATTCTTGGGACCAATGGTTAATGACGTAAGTAATTAAGTTCACACACAACACGAGAAAGTAACTTACAGTACAATGAAAGCAAAATCACTAACAAGAATTTACGTTAACAAACTAAATACGTATATGTGAAGGAACGAATTCCAGTTTTACGATAACGCTGCCGCAAAAAAATGGTCAAGGAACGCCTTTACATAGAGGCATGATGCTGGCCAATAAGAGAGCAGGATCTTATGGCAGTGACTAGCATAAGGAATCAATGGGAGAGCGGGAGGATGGTGGCGAGTCTACTCAGTTGGCGGCGTGCGAGTTTTAAAATTATTCTTGGTGGTTTGGGCGAATCTCGGGACTTTACAGTAACACACTTTCGTAACCTGAATTATTTTCGTATGCAGAGGCAAAAAAATCTTTCTTTGCTTTCGTAACTTGAATTTTTTGCAAGTTGTGACTTTTGTATGTCGAGGTTCCAAACTAGTACCTTTATTATGAAGAGGAAAAAAAAGTTAGTAAGCAAGCCATTGTATTTAACTGTAAAGGAATGGATGGACCAATATCTTTTTAGTGTGTTCGTAAAAGTAAGATTAGCTTTTCAATACCAGCCTGCTACAGTTAGCCCATGTGATGGTAATGACCATTTCAAGTTTTTGATCCTTTATCCGTAATTCCAAAAACTGAAAAGCGCTCAAAACCAAAATTTTTATGGAGGGAAATACCCATTTTCAAAAGTCAAATAGTACAGTTGTATTTTTTAAAATAATGATATTTTTGTTAAAACTTTATTTTGTTCATGAAACTTACCTGTCAGATATATATATAGCTGTATTTTCTGACGTCCGACAGAATTTCAAAACTCGCGGCATACGTAGTGGGCGGCCAGGTGGTAGTACCCATTCCCGCCGCTGGGAGGCGGATATCAGGAACTATTCCCATTTTCTATTCATATTTTTTCTGTCGCCGGTGCTGGAAACAACTGTTTGCAGTACCTCCGTCTAGGATTTTTGGATTATCTCGCTTCTAAGTATCTGGATTGACTTTTGGTTATCGACTCTGGATTGTTGGATTGGCACGCGTAATAGTGGACTGTTTTTTGAATTTGGATTGGCTTTTCTGTGTACATGATGTCGGGATCAAGTACAGGGAGTTTCAGAGTGTGTGTGAGGAGTGAATGTAAGGTGAGGCTTCTTAAACCTTCAGTTGATCCTCACACAGTTTGTATGGAATGCAGGGGGCATGTTTGTTTGGTTGATGATCGGTGCAATGAATGTAAGGATTTGACCGATGATGGATGGAAGATGTATGAGACCTATCGGCGTAAATTGGAGCGTGATAGAGTCAGGAGGGCTTCCTCCAGGAGCAGTTCTACAAAAGGTAAGGAATGTAACATTTCTCCTCCTCTAACACCGGTAGATTTTGTTTCACCTAAACCTGTGATGTTGCCTCCGGGCCCTGTTTCTGTGTCTGGAGAAGGTAATGCCCTTTCTCTGATTCTCGAGTCTTTGCGCACTCTTGAATCTAAAGTGTTTGCCTTGGAAACTGGCCCTGTGAAAGTTTGTGATCGTGCCCCATAATGCCTCTAGGCCTAGACCTCTATCGGACTCCCAGGACTCAGGGAGAGGGTATGTCGAAAGCCGCAAGAGGGTTACGGGGGCTCCCCACCGATCTGGCGTCCCTTCGGCAGACCTTGTTGCAAAGTCCCAGGCTGTCAAGGAGCGGGCACGGGCGCGCTTCCTTAAGGACTGTTTTTCGTCCTCCGAAGCGTCCTCCCCGCGCAAGGGGTGGAGCGCTCGGAGAGACACTCGTCCGCTGAAAAGGACGTTTCGTGCTGAGGACGCTTCATGTCCGGCATCGCCGATTTCTTCGGAGGAAGCCTATGACGCTTTCCCTCCTCAGAAGAGAGGTAAAACCTCTTCCGACGAGGCCTCTGGGTTGCACGCACAGGCGCGTATCCCTGAAAAGCAGGTAGCTGTACCTGTGAGAAGGAAGGAGGCGTCCCCTCGCCCCTCGCCTTCTCTCAGGTTCAGTACTGCCCCATCTTGTTCGTCACCTACGAAGTATATTCTTTTGTCCCTTCAGGACCAGATTTCTACCTTTATGGCTCAGAAGACTCGCCCAGCAGCAGTCGAGCCTAAGCGGAGAAAGGACGTCAGGCTGCCCATCAAGAGGACTAAGCAGTCTCATCTCTCTCTCCTCATTCGTCTCTTTCCCCGCCTTCGGATCATCGCCGATCTCGTTCTAAGCAGCGGAAGCCTTTGTTCAAGCCTAGACCTGCTGGACGTACGCCCTCTCCGGATGGACGATCACCGGTTCCTCTTAGAGAAGAAGGGGAACATAGTAGTCCAGCGAGCTCAGTGGAAGAGGAACCTCCTTTGGTTTCTTCTGTCTCGGACTATAAGGTTCTTGTGCGGCTGTTACGTTCGTCCTTCGGGGACAAGTTTCAGCCGGCAGCTCCTAGGTCTCCTCCCTCGCAACTTTCGTCTTCCAAATCATTCAAGACACCGGAGTTTGTTGAAATGAAGACTTTTCTTTCAACCAAGAGGGCTTTCAAGAATCTCCAGGACTTCATGACTCGAAGGAAGGATCAGGGCAAGACGACTTTCGCCCTTCCTCCCTCTAAACTCGCCGGGAAAGGAGGCGTTTGGTATGAGACCAAGGAAGACGTGGGTGTGAAGGTTCCTTCGTCTGCACTTGGGGACTTCTCCAGCTTAGTGGACGCCCAGAGGAGGTCCCTCTTATCAGCTGCAAAGGTGTCCTGGACTCCTACGGAGACGGACCACCACTTGAAAGGACTGCTGCGAACGTTGGGAGTCTTTAACTTCTTGGACTGGTGCTTGGGAGTTCTTGACCTTCAATCTAGAAGCCCTGACTCTCAGTCTGGGGGAGCTGTCCAGTGTGTTGTCATGTATGGACAAGGCCGTCAGGGATGGTTCGGAAGAGCTAGTTTCGCACTTTGGAACAGCTTTCCTTAAGAAAAGAGCTCTTCTTTGTAATTTCACCGCCAAGTCGGTTACTCCCGCTCAGAAAGCGGAATTGCTCTTTTCTCCTCTTTCGGACCATCTCTTCCCCCAGACGTTGGTAAAAGATCTAGCGACTAGTTTGCAGGAGAAGGCGACCCAGGACCTTTTAGCACAGTCCTCGAGGCGTCCAGCAGTTCCTTCGGCATCATCGTTTGTGAGACCTCCGAAGAAAGTTAAACCCTTTCGCTGAGCTCCTCCCTCGAGAGCAGCTCCTCGAGGGAGAGGGCTTTCAAGAGGAACAGCTTCCTTCAAACCGAAGTCAACCAAATGAAAAACATGTCCTTCAGACGCCAATCGGGGCCAGACTGAAGTTTTTTGCGGATGCATGGAGGCAGAGAGGGGCGGACACTTGGACTCTCAAGATCGTAGAACAAGGGTACAAGATCCCCTTTTTGCATCCTCCTCCTCTAACATCAACTCCCAGAGACCTTCCCCGTCTTATCAGGGAGAGAAGAAGCGCATCCTTTCGATCTTTTAGATCAGATGATCGAAAAAAAGAGCGGTGGAGCAAGTCGTGGACCTGGGGTCACCAGGCTTCTACAACAGGATTTTCCTGGTACCGAAGCAGTCGTCGGGTTGGCGCCCAGTCCTGGATGTAAGCAGGCTCAATCTTTTTGTAGAAAAAAGCAAGTTCAAGATGGAGACGTCTCAGTCAGTGCTAGGAGCCTTGAGACCTGGCGACTGGATGGTGTCCCTAGACCTGCAAGATGCTTACTTTCACGTCCCTGTCCACCCTCTTTCAAGGAAGTACCTGAGATTCGTCTTAGGAAACAGAGTATGGCAATTCAGAGCCCTTTGTTTCGGTCTCAGCTCGGCTCCGATGGTATTTACCGTAATAATGAAGAATGTGGCGAGGTGGTTACATTCTTCAGGGATCAGAATATCCCTATACCTCGACGATTGGGGTGATCAGAGCTTCGTCGAAAGGAAAAAAATGTCTGAAGGACCTTTCAGTCACTTTTAACCTTAGCAAGTCCCTGGGAACTTTTAGTCAACTCCGAAAAGTCACATCTGACCCCGACACAGTCCATCGTGTATCTGGGGATTCAGATGGATTCAGTGGCTTTTCGGGCGTTTCCGTCCCAGGAACATCAGCGTCTAGGCTTAGAGAAAGTCTCAGCCTTCCTAGGGAGAGAGACTTGCTCGGCAAGGGGAATGGATGAGTCTGCTGGCACCATTTCCTCGCTGGAAAAGTTTGTCTCCTTGGGAAGACTGCACCTCAGGCCTCTTCAATTTTTCCTAGCGGAAGAATGGAAACCCAAGGAGGATCTGAATGCGATCTTAAAGATCTCAAATACAGTAAAAAGCCACTTAAGATGGTGGCTCGACCCTCAGAAGTTGCGAGAGGGCTAGTCCCTAAATCTTCTGAGCCCCGACCTAGTGTTGTTTTCAGACGCTTCCATTTCCGGTTGGGGAGCAACACTAGGAGGGGAGGAAGTCAGGCTCCTGGAGAGGGGAACAGGTAGCCTGGCACATCAATGTGAAAGAACTAGCAAGCGATCTTCCTGTCGCTGCAGTTCTTTGAAGACAAAGTGACAGGCAGGTCATCCAAGTCAACTCGGACAGCACACAGCCCTTGCATATCTGAAGAATCAGGGAGGAACTCCCTCCCGATCCCTTTTTCACCTGGCAAGGGAAGTTCTGCTATGGGCAGATGTGAAACAGATAAAGATTCTGACGAGATTTCGTCGCAGGTGTGCAGAACGTCAGAGCGGACCTTCTCAGTCGACAAGATCAAATCCTGCCAACAGAGTGGACCTTACACCAAGAAGTGTGTCAGCAACTATGGAAGTTGTGGGGACGTCCTCTGGTCGACCTGTTCGCGACGTCGAGGACGAAAAGGCTTCCTCTGTATTGCTCCCCGGTCCTGGATCCAGGAGCAATTGCGGTGGATGCGTTGCTCTGGAGTTGGACAGACCTAGACCTTTACGCTTTTCCTCCATTCAAGATCATGGGGGAAGTCATGAGGAAGTTCGCAGCGTCAGAAGGGACAAGGTTGACCCTGATCGCCCCGATGTGGCCAGCAAGAGAATGGTTCACAGAGGTCATGACATTCCTTGTGGACTTCCCAAGGACGTTGCCTTGGAGGAGAGATCTACTCAAACAGCCTCACTTCGAAAGGTATCACCAAAACCTCTCCGCTCTGGATCTGACTGCGTTCAGACTATCGAAAAGTTGGCCAGAGCGAGAGGTTTTTCGAAAGCAGCTGCGAGAGCAATCGCTAATGCTAGAAGAGCCTCTTCAAGAGCTGTTTACCAATCAAAGTGGGCCTCCTTCAGGGCATGGTGCAGAAAGGAAGGAATTTCCTCTTCCACGACCTCTGTGAACCAGATAGCCGATTTTTTGCTTTTCCTACGAAATGTACAAAAATTGGCAGTCCGACCGACCATTAAGGGATATAAAAGTATGTTGTCGGCCGTTTTTTTCGACACAGAGGACTGGACCTCTCTGACAACAAGGATCTCCACGACCTTTTGAGATCATTTGAAACCACCAAGATTCCACAAGCGAGACCGCCTTCTTGGAACCTCGATGTGGTTCTTAAATTTTTAATGTCAAGTCCTTTTGAGCCTCTCCACGAAGCGTCTCTACGGAACTTGACAAAGAAAGCGCTTTTTCTAACTTCTCTGGCGACAGCGAAGAGAGTTAGTGAAATCTAAGCGTTCAGTAGCCAAGTGGGATTCAAGGGGGACAACGCTGTCTGCTCGTTGAGTCCAACTTTCTTGGCTAAGAACGAGAACCCGTCTAACCCTTGGCCCAAGAGCTTTGAGATCAAAGGTATGTCATGTCTCGTGTGTCAAGAACCAGAGAGAGCCCTGTGGCCTGTCAGGGCTCTCAAGTTCTATATTCACAGAACTAAAGAGGTAAGAGGTCCCTCAGGTAATCTCTGGTGCTCGGTGAAAAGACCAGAATTGCCTTTGTCAAAGAATGCTGTGGCTTTCTTTTTGAGGGACGTCATTAAAGAGGCTCATTCATCTTGCCAGAAGACTGATTTGAGCCTCTTACAAGTGAAAGCTCACGAAGTCAGAGCCGTAGCTACCTCTCTTGCCTTCCAAAGGAATATATGTCTATCAAGGATATCCTTGATAGCGCCTTTTGGGGGAGCAATTCTGTATTCGCCTCACATTACCTTCGGGATGTGAGAACGATTTACGAGAACTGTAGCTCTTTGGGGCCATACATTTCTGCGGACACAGTTTTGGGGGCTGAAGGTAGCTCTCTCCCTATCCCTTAGCTTAGAATAGGTTAGTTTTATTGTTGTGTTTTTGGTTGATGGTGAGATCTTCTGTGGAAATCTCCCATTCTTTAGATTAACTGTCAGGGGTGTTTTGGTTAGTTGGTCAGGTGGTGGTCAGTTGCTTCGTAGCCCTCATATGTTTGGCTCGATGGTCTTGTCACGTTGAGGTCACGTCCCCGTTGACAGAGCATCCAGAGCGCACCAGCACTACAGGTCTCCACCTGGCTGGCAACTCTGATTAAAGCAGAAGCAGGCTTAAGTGACAGTAATCACAGAGTCTACTTTGCTAACAGGTAAGGAACCAAGATGTACATCATCTACTTAATTTAAGTTTCCTAAAAATCCTATTCTGTCTCTTCCCACCATCCGAAGGTGGATTCAGCTATATATATATCTTGACATGTAAGTTTCATGAACAAAATGTTATTGTTATAATACAATTAAGTTTGTTCATACTTACCTGGCAGATATATATAATTAGAGTGCCCACCCTCCTCCCCTCAGGAGACAGTGGCATGGATAAAATATGAATAGAAAATGGGAATGGTTCCTGATATCCGCCTCCCAGCGGCGGGAATGGGTACTACCACCTGGTCGCCCACTACGTGTGCCGCGAGTTTTGAAATTCTGTCGGACGTCAGAAAATACAGCTATATATATATCTGCCAGGTAAGTATGAACAAACTTAATTGTATTATAACAATAACATTTTACTTATTTTACCCAGTTACATTCCTTGTGTTGTTATCATATCGTATTATAGAATATGAACATTATGATCATGTGCCATTTAATTTCTGACAATGCATGATAAAGTATACTTTAAATTAAAATGTACTTAATTTTTACTTAGGAAAATCACCTTGGAGAATCGGCACTTTTTAACAAGTCGACAACTATGCAACTCTTCATAAACATGTGATGATTACTGATGTTAAATGCATTATCAGTGGAAACTACTGGAACCGAGACAGGCATAGTAAATCCAGCTAAGGATAATTTACATAGTAGTAAATGTGACTTGCACAGTACATGATACATGTGGTGAAATCATCTATGGGAATTATTTCAAGAGTTGCACAATTCATGAGTATTAAGGTTAAATAGTGCATTCTGATGCTGTACATATTTCAGTGTTAAATAGGTTTTTTTGGTGTTGTAAATTTTTTCAGTTTTACATAGTTATTTTTGTTGGAATAAAATTTGTTAAGTGTATTTATGCAGCAAGCATTTGATCTAAAAGCTGAAAGACACCTGGCCCCTAGGTGTTTCCAATAATAGATTTTGGACCTGTAACTATAATTAGACCATTTCATTCACAACAATAAATCATATATGTTGTGGGTTTTGTATGGGTAAGTTAATTTTCCTTGTGTAAAAATTACATTTTGAGTTAATCATGCCAAGATGAGAAATGACTGAATTACCTTGCTAAAGAATAAAAACTCCCAATTAATGCACTAAAAATGGTTTTAAGAACCCAGAGCCAGTATTCTGTACACCAGTCAAGAGGGAATAAGTGGAATTTGATTATGCTCTTTGTAGATGAGGTATCAATGTTTCTGCAGTTGTTACTTTTATAAAATCAAGGTTATTCTAGCAAAAGGGAGGTTGTTTTCCAAAAAAGAAATAGAAGAACTGCCATGTAATTGATGGATTCCAGGGAACAATTGTATTCTTTTTAGAAAACTTGAATGTACAGTAGTAGTTGGAAATGATTTGCTCTATCATAGCCATCATCATCATCAGCATAATCACACTTGGCAGAGCTATTTCTTCCAGTAATCAGTGCCGTTTCCTTTTCAGTGATGCGTGACACCAGAGACCGTGCCAGAAATTTAGAGCATGTCTTAAATCAATACACGAACTTAGTACCTGAACCGCCTTCGAAGAATTTTGTTTGCCTGTAAAGTATGTGGACATTCGTTTTTCTCTTCCATATTTTCTTAATGTATATTTTTGCAAGGGAGTTTTTTTTTTTTTCTTCTTCTTTTTAAATACCAAAATGTCTATCCAGATTTGCTTTTCTGCCTTGTTTTCCACTTCAGTTTTCCTTTTGGCCCCACCCTGTAATATTCCGTTTAAAATATAAAGGTCATGTTTTTTCAGTTGATGTGTTAGAAGATAATTCAACTTTTTTTGCATGTGTAAGTTTTTAGGGTATAGTTTTACATGAGAAAGCAAATAAATTATTGGCTTGTGCCAAATTGAGATACACAGATTTGAGTATCAGTAAAGAAGGAAAGTTTCCTTTGACTGGATTATCTCCATTTGCGTGGCAAAACAAAATTTTTACATTGATACATACTTGAACATTTTCAGTGTAACTTGTGGAGAGACTTATATACCTAGATTTATTCAAATATTATTAGTCAGTTTTACTGTACACAATAATACCAAAATCTTATGTGATTCAGGTTGTGCAAATTCACAATAGCACGAACTTTTCAATGGAACCTAACTAATCTTCGCAAGTATTTCACAGACGCGAACACGAGCGCCACCTTATCGCTTTTATGTGTAGAGTAAATAACATTAATAAAAATAATAATTTCTCTCTCTCTCTCTCTCTCTCTCTCTCTCTCTCTCTCTCTCTCTCTCTCTCTCTCTCTCTCTCTCTGTCTAAGTTAGTGGTGAGTAATTTTTAATTGATCTATTAATACCTTTACTGTTTAGAACTCTAATTATGCTGTTCTAAAACATAGACACATAACTAAGAGTTGTATTAGTCCAAGTGAAAAGCAGTGTTTGTTCATGAAAAGGAATTTCAGAACAAAAAGAAAGACAGGATACAGAATTTCTTAAAAGTGGTTGAGAAGACTTCTAAAAATAGATCGGTTGGTCGGAATGAAGGGGAAAAGAAGAGAAATGTGTTGTACGTATGTAATCTCACACACGCCTATATTTATATCAACCATTTATTTCCTTTTTTAAGGGTAATGTATTAAGCTAGATTTTAAATGAAATTACAGAAATTTTAATTTTATTTCAAAGTTAGCTTAAGATTTAGTTGGCATGATTAGGGTCATATTTATTATTTAAACTCTAGACGTAAGCATTTATTAACATTGTTAGAGACTGTGCCAAACTTACGTGAAAATTCCCTTTGCGTGAGGCGGTCAGAAACCTAACCTCGCGGAATTTCGGGTTATTACTGTATTTGTCATAGCTTTAGTTTAATTTTATTTTCTTTTTTCAGACAAAGAAGTTTGCGGATGTCATAATTCCAAGGGGAGCAGAGAACACAGGTTAGTTGAGTTTTCTTGTTCTGTTTTTCTCATTTCCAGTTTAGTGCACAACTAGTCATAACAAATGATGCTAGGTGGTGTGAATTAATACATACAGCATTGCATTAGCACCAGTTACTGTTATGGCATTCACCTTTTGTAGGTTTAGTTGCACAAGTGACACTCCACTTGGTCTTAGTTTTAATTTCTTGTAAAGCCTTGATGCTTTATCCTCAGCTTTGCCATTAGTTAAAACCCATGTGTAGGATAGAAGCTTCGTATTTAGATAGAACAATATTTCATCATCGGCAGTCTCCACATGTAGCCTTGAAATAAGCTGTCAAAGGTTTTACAGGTATATCGGGGTCTTTTAATTTTTTTTAGGTTTATTCAGACTTTTATTTGATGTTATTCAGTATGTCTTACTGGCTGTTATATCTCATTAATAGATTGTGTATTGAAGTTGATTCTCATATTCAGAACACAGAAAAATTCTCTCTTTTATTGAAGGAAAAAGTTGATGTGTGTGCTGAAGAAACTAATATATGCAGCAAATAAACTAAATCTAACTAAATTCCTGATTTTTAGTGAATGTATTCAAACAGTTGTACCTAATAGAATATGAGAATGTTCAACAAAGTTTATTATATTTAGACAAGAACAGGATTTTAGTGATCATAACCTGCTACAGCAATAATTGTTTTTAGACTACAGTCCCAGTAAGTGGAGGGGATGTTAATTGAAGCTGATTGTTGTTAGTAGGCTGAAGTTCCTGTAAGTGTATGGGGCGCTGCTTGAAGCTGATTTTTGCTTTAATATCTTCAAGGGAAATCTTAGTAATGCTCGGAAGTGGAAGCACAGTTCATCCTTGTTGTCATCTGTAAGGTTTAAAGACTAGGTGTTTTTAAGTAGACTAATACCACTTGGTTTAATCCCTAGTTGGGGTTGCTGTTTCTCTCTTAAAAGTTGGAAAGTTATAGTCCCTGGGGAAAACAAGACATATCATTAGCTGTACAGCATAGTGGTAGAGGAATGAGTAGCCAAACCAGGCAGTTCATGGATTGCAGGCCTCCAAGGAATTAATGTGAGCAATGGCGACCACCTTTGTGGAAGTGTGACACTCAGGTTGACCTTATTGAAACATTGAGTTGTTACTTATCAAAAAGAGACTGGGAAGCCATCATGCAATGGAGACAGTATTGATGCAGTCTTGCAGTTTGTCATGAAGTATCAGGATTTTAAGTTCTGCGTACATAATAATTATAATCATTAGCAATTTGTGTTCAAGTGAGGCTGTTCCCATATCAATTAGTTTTTCCTCTCGGGCTTTCACCATTTATCCCTCTTTTCTTGTTTGTTCTCTCTCTTCTATTCACCATTTTTTCCCTTTTTTCTTGTTTGTTCTCTCAGTTTTCTGTTTTCTTTTTAATGTCATTCATCTTTGAGTGAGTGTTATGGTTTGATTTATATTTCTTTTGATTTAGTGCAAGCAGCCTTCATTTTTTTTTTCTCCCAACCTGCTGTTAATAATGGTATAACTATAGGTATCATGCAATAGAGATTCATTTAGTCATATCAGTTTCTAGATCACTGTTAATTTCAATAGCAGATCATTAACCAAGAAATTGTTTAATGATCAGAAAAGACTACAGTACAACATATGTCAAGATACTTTGATTATTATTAGGTAATTAACCAAACCACTAACTCTATAAGCAGTTACATGATGGAGAGGGATTGTTACGGCCTTTGAGAGAGGTCCGCTTCAGGTTCGATATGAAATAAATAAAAAAAAAATATTTCAACACCAACAGTTGAAAACGGGGGATACGAATATAGAAAAAGAGACTAACACAACAAAGGTTTATTTACAAGCTTACTAACAAAGGTAAATGCAGAATGGTATCTCCTATTTACATAAAAAGATAGAATCTTACACTGCATGAACTGGGGGAACAGCGAGGTAATTCAAATACTTGCTGGTAGGTTTAGTGACTCGAAGCGATGGCTTCCCAAAAGGAAAACTGTGATTGCAGACGTCCTCTTGACTCCGTATTGCAGAAAATAATGTCTACTCTCGATACTTGAAAGTCCGGAACTCCCCAAAACCTCTAGCAGGACACTTCCTCTCTGAAGTCTTCTCAACGTCGAGATAACTCGGTCGTCCACTCCTGGAGATGACTAGACCAAAATCCAACCAACTCTCGAGCAACTTTTCTTCTGATCCTTAGTCGGTTCCTTTTTTCTTATCTCTCGGATGATCTCTGCTGCTGCTGATCTTTCACTGATAATCTGATCTGTGGTTCATACTGAGGAGATATCTCTGTGACTAACTGGTGATCTCTCTCTCCTGCTCGTCCGTCGTATTTATACGGCACTCTGGGGGCGGAGCCTACGGCGAACGTCACAGGCTCCCGAGATTACTAGAACGTCTTAGAAGACTCTTGACGGAATATTGCATCATATTTTGCTGCGTTCCTCCCGACACTTTGGCGCGTGTTACGCTCCACAACACGCCCGACAATTCCAGAACAACCGCGAAAACAGGTGCCTCCAACACAGGTGCAAAAGCCTCCTTGCTGCCGAACTTCTCGAAAATGCGTTTTCCTTTCCTTTAACTTCCTTTGCTATGAAGCAATTACCATCACAGGGTTATAGGATACTAGTGCATACTCACTCAGTAACTTGCTTGGTAGTAGTTGGCTGTTAATGATATTTGTACCAGGCTTGATTTGAGCATAATCCATGATAAGTTGGATTTTTTTTTTTTTTTTTTTTTTAAACAGATTTCGAGAATTTTCTTTAGGTTATTATGCTTAAAGAGGCAATATTCTTAATTCTGTTTCCTTCCCTTCCACAACATTCTGGTCTGTGGATGAGGAAGGCATATCACAACCTTACACTCCTCCAGCCGTACCTTCCTTAACACTAGACACACTTCCGTGGAATTCCTGGCCCCTCAATCCTACGGACATAGGACCTATGTGATATGACAGCCAATCATTACTAGCTCTTGAAAAGCTGCCCGTAGAGCATGAACCTGGCGGGTTATGGGAAGTATTTAATACAGGTGAAGAAACACATGGATCAGCATCATGATTGGTCAGAACAAAAGAAACTGAAGATGCTTAGTCATCCAAAGATGGAGGCATCTCCTTTCTCCTGAACTGACCCTTGTCATGAAAATTAGTAATTGTATGTCCATTTTCTCACGTGTAAACAACATACTGAACAAGGATTAGTAATTGTACATACATTTTCTCTGCACCTACTTACTGCACATTGTGGACACCAATGTTAAAAGTCTTGAACAAGGAAACACTAATTCCAGGGACATTTCCTCTGTTTCTTGCGAGAACCCAAAGAAACCTTTGCCGGGGAGTTATAAGGATCTATTATGTCCCGAAACTGGTATAATCCAACATCGGTGACCCTGGTAGTTGTGACGCCAGATAACTCACAATCAATCAATCCAACAGAAAACACACACACTGAAACAGAGAGAAATGAAAAGCGGGCAAGCACGTCCTCTCTTAAAGGCGGTAAGAAAGTAATTAGTGCGGTCACAAGATGCCAAAGGGATTGTGGGAGATCCCACATAGCGCGTGATCAAACACAGATGCCAATAGTTCCTTGCGGACACAACTTTTTGTTACCGGTTTTTACAGCTGGTGCTAGAAGATTTATCCTAATGTTAATACCTTAGGTCTGTTATTTTTGAAATAACAAATTGTTTGAGATTTATTTTTTATGCATAGCATGCATTAACATGATCTTGGACAAGGTACAAGGGGTCCTTGTTGACAGTTATTTTTGTGGATTTTTTTTTCAAACTTGGGATTTTGATAATTGCTTTGTGTCCACAATTATTAAACGATTTTAATGTTTTTCACATTGCATTTAACATAACACCTACACAGAATGATTGATGATTTTTGTCTTGTAGTCATGCACTAGCAGTGGATTTACCACTTGTCTTGTAGACAGAATAGCCTTGGGCACTAGTTCTTTGCGTCTTTTGTCTGCCTCTGTCCATCTGCTTGTTAATTTGTCTGTCTTGTGTACACATTGTCCTCACTATTACTCCTACTTGCTTGAAAGAATTCCAGTCAAATGTATATCTGTCTTATTTATCTGGGTGTCTGCCAAGCTTTTTCTGCCATTGCATCATCTTGTACAAGAGTAAAGGAATTTCAGTCAAACTTGATAAATGAATACATCATACATAGCTGTGCATGAAGAGAAATTGTTCATATTTGTGTCTATCGAACTTATTCTACTTTGAACTAATAGATTTCCCATGGTAACCAAGGAGTAACTATGTTTCCTGAGCATTGAGGTGCATATCTCTCTCTCTCTCTCTCTCTCTCTCTCTCTCTCTCTCTCTCTCTCATCAACGACTTCAGTTACTTCATCCTATCTTCTAGATTTCAGTTTTTATTTTTTGTATTTATTTTTTTTAAGCCATCCCACTGAGCAAACATTATGATTGTCATGCAAAAGATTATCTCTCATCATCATTTGCCTCGAATAGAAACCAGGTCTTAGGGTTACGAGAAATTGTGTTAGACTGTTCTGTTTCTTGTTTCATACTGTTCAGTCCATTCAGGACCCAGATACCTGTCAAATCCATTCAGGTCTCAGAAACCTATATTGATTTATATTTTCTTAATCACTGGAATTAATTGTATTCAAGTTATCCAGTATGTGGTTGTGGTTGAGAGGTTCATCATTCAGGTCAGGGAAAGTATATGTATTTTGAAGTAGGAAATTCTATAATGGAATGGGAATACATCTTCAGGACTCGGAGCTGTTGACATGTAAGGGTAGAGTCCACTGAATGCAAATTATGAAGTTAAAACGACAGACCTTCCAAAATCTAATATCAGTGGATAGATGGACTCATACCAAACATCAGATGATATAGTACTTAGTACCAGTATCAGTTTTGTGCACGTGCAGAAAGGCAACCTTCAGTTTCTGATAACTAAAGGAATGTTTTCATGTAAGGTATTTTTTAGTGTTGTTTGGAAACTATCAGGTAATAAAAAATTTTCAGGGATGTTCGTTAGTTTCCGGATGTGAGTAGCCATATTTTTCATTTAAGTGGTTCAAATTTCCTGTCTGGTTGGTCATTTATAGAATCACTCATCCAATAGCCTCCCAAGCAAAGGCGATAGTTACTGGCAGTTATGAGGAGCTGTTGCACTCTTCTAGTTCAGCAATTCTAATGAGTAGTTTGTAGTGTTGGGCTTGGTTGCATTTCTTGAACAATATAGGGTTCTCATAGTATTATATCTGAAGCAAACCCTGTTATTTTTTTCACCGTTTTGAAAAACTTTTCATAACATTCATTAATAGTAAGATATTTACAGAGTTAATTATTATTTTGTTAGTTTTTAGAACTATGTAGTGACAAACTCTTCATAAATCATATCCAGTCCAAAACATATATGCTAGTAATACTAATGTGTAGTTAATTACTATATTGATTTTTTTATGGGAGGGTCTGAGTCTGAAGCAGTGCAGCTCCATTTCCTGTTGATATTTTCTATTACTGCTGTTAATGCTGGAAAGTTATCCAGGCAACTGAAGGTTGTAAAAATTACATTTGTGTTTGTCTCTTTCTTCCTATATAAGTGTTAAGTGGTTTATGCAGAGGTTTAATGTAATATTAGATACTTCATGTACCTTTATGATAAAGTGAAAGGAAACGGGAGTATGGGTAGAGTGAATAGTTATATATTGAAGAGTTGGTAATGGAAAGAGGAGACCTACGCAGGGATAAACTTGACTAACTTTCCCAGAATGATTGTGACCTTCAGCTCTTGGCTTTTATGTTTTATTATATTCCATTAACTGTGAGTCATAGGGTAGCTAACTTTATAATTTGTGAAGATAATTATTTTAAAGTTAAGAATAATGAAAGTTAGGTAATTTCATTTATTTTTTTTATTAACTATGCATTATCTAAGTACACTAGTGTGAAGGAGGGGAAAATTAGTTTTGTAATTAACCTTTAAACATCGAAGCGGTATTTTAAAAATAGTCTCCCTTATGCTGGCTGCGTTCGCAAGTGAGCGCCGAAGCGGATTATTATTATTATTATTAATTTTTTTTTTTCTTTTCTTTTTTTTCTTTTCTTTCCCCCCCCCTCAAAAAAAAAATCACAGCACACTTAGTTGTCAAGATTAAGAGTTCATTTTTGGCTGCTTTTTTTGTCATTGCCTGAAGTTTAGTATGCAACCATCAGAAATGAAAAAAAATATATATAAATATTGGGATATATGACAGCGCAAAAAAAAAATTCATAATTGTATACAAATCGCGCTGTGAGCAGAATGGTTAAAGCTAACAAGTTAATTTTTTTTCGTTGTATTGTACTCTAAATTGCAATCATTTTGGTATATGACACATTGTAAAACAATCAAGGCAACACAGAAAATATTATCACAAAATGATGCATGAATTCGTAACGCGTGCACGTAAAAAGAAGCTGTTTTCAAAAATTCACCATAAATCGAGATATTGTGCTAGAGACTTCCCATTTGTTGCAAAATGAAGGTAATTGATTGAATATTACTAGACTGTAAGTGTTGTAGCTTACAATTGCAGTTTTTGACTATTTCGTTTGAGTTAAAGTTGACCGAACGACAAATTTTTTCTATTTATCGTTATTTATATGAAAATATTTCAAAACTGATAAAAGCTTCAACCATAGGTTGTTTTTAGTTGTATTCTACATGAAATTGCGCACATTTTCATATACTAAAACTTTATGTAACGACTAATTTAAAATGGTGCAAACATTACGACAATCAGACGAAAAAATTTATGATTTTTTTTGGAAGAATTACCGCGCGGACATAAGGAATTTTTTTTTTTTTTTTTCTTCTTCTTCTTCTTCTTCTTCTTCTTCTTCTTCGTCTTCTTCTTCGTCTTCTTCTTCTTCTTCTTCTTCTCCCCCCATAAATTCACCATAAGTCAAAATATTGTGGTTGAGACTTCCAATTTGTTGCAAAATAAAGGTAAATGATTGAATATTACTAGAATGTAAGAGTTTTAGCTTAAATTGCGTTTTTTTACCATTTCGGTCGAGTCAAAATGGACCGAAGGTTGATATTTTGGCACTTATCATTATTTATATGAAAATATTTCAAAACTGATAAAAGCTACAACCATGGGTTGTTTTTTGTTGTATTCTACATGAAATTGCACAGATTTCCATATATAAAACTTTATGTAACGACTAATTTAAAATGGTGCAAACATTACGACAATCGGACAAAAAAATTTATGATTTTTTCGGAAGAGTTACCGCGCGGACGTAAGGAAAAAGTCTTTTTTCATAAATTCACCATAAATCAAAATATTGAAGGTAAATGATTGAATATTACTAGAATATAAGAGTTTTAGCTTACAATTGGGTTTTTCGACCATTTCGGTCAAGTCAAAAAATGAAGGTAAATGATTGAATATTACTAGAATAGAAGAGTTTTAGCTTACAATTGCGTTTTTCGACCATTTCGGTCGAGTCAAAGTTGACCGAAGGTTGAAATTTTGGCACATCGTTATTTATATGAAAATATTTCAAAACTGATAAAAGCTACAACCATGAGTTGTTTTTTGTTGTATTTTACATGAAATTGCGCACATTTTCATATATAATACTCCATGTAACATCTAATATAAAATGATGTAAAAATTATGTCATTGACGAAATAATTTCGGAGATGTGTCGCTGATACTTTTTAGTGAGAGGAGAAAGAAATTCGCGTTTGCACGCCTGGGTAACGATTGTAAACAAAACAACGCCTTGATCCGTGAGCTCCCAGCACCCCCCAAGGCGCATGATTCAAAAGATTTAGCCTAGTAGGCCTATAACTATTTTTCCGCGAATTTAAAAAAAAAAAAAAAATTATGTAGACGTACCATACGTCCAATCGGCACCCAACAGACAATTTATATCGACGTTTAATATGTCCAATTGGCGTTAAAGGGTTAATATCTTTATTATGTCTTATTCTCTTGTAATGGTGATATAACAGGTACAAATAGAGTACAGGCAGTCCCCGGGTTACGACGGGGTTTCTGTTCTTGAGACGCGTCATAAGCCGAAAATCGTTGTAAGCCGGAACATCGTCAAAAATCCTAAGAAAACTTTACTTTTAATGCTTTGGGTGCATTGAAAACTATGTAAACTGCATTCCTATGGCATTTTTCATCAAAAAACCCTTCAAATATTGATTATTTTGCATTTTTGGTGTCATATTTCATCTGCCAGATGAGCGTTGCAGGCGTCGTAACCCTGGATCATGCGTCGTAACCCTGGAAATAATGTCTGATGAATATAATTGAAAAGCGTCATAACCTCGGAACGTCGTAAGCCGAGACCGTCGTAACCCGGCGACTGCCTGTAGTTGATTTATATGTATTTTCAGTTTAGTTATTACAATAGTGTCGTCTGGAAAAACTAACACCTATTAATAATAATAATAATTTTACTGGAAAGAATCAGTCTTATGTTAATGTATTTGTGCATCTTCATTGTAATCAGGATATTTTAGAGGTTAGGAAAACCTTTATTGTAAAATTTTCAGTGCAGTACAGAACTTGATGCAGTGATTTATGGTGGGCAATAATAAAGAAATTACCCAGTAGTTTGAGGAGGAGGATGTGGCCAAGTTACTTGTGTCTTTCCCATTAATTGTGATGACACGTCAATGTTCCTTAAACAGAACTGAGCACAGTAGTAATAGTGTTGGCCAAAGTATCAGAATGTATGCATCTTCAATTAGCAATTACCTATGTGTTTTTTTAATGATCTGAAAAATGGCATGATACAAATTAATTTTACAAAACGCCCATCACACACTGTAGGATGACTTGTCTACCTGCTCTGTGCATTTCGATTAAGAAATTCCCGTAGGGGGTTAGTGCAGTCAGTGCACCTCATTCAGTGCAATGTAGGCATTACTTGTTTTATGCAGCATCCCTTTGGCCCCTAGCTGCAACTACTTTCTTTCATTTTACTCTACCTCTGTTCATATTCTCTTCTATCTTACTGTTTACCCTCTCCTAATACTTGATTCATAGTGCAACTGCAAGGTTTTCCTCCTTTAACACCTTTTAAACCTTTTACTTTCAATTTCTGTTTCAGTGCTAAATGGCCTTAGTTGCCCCAGTGCTTGGCTTTTTGCCTAAAACCCATAAATCAATCGATTAAGAAATTATTTCCCTACCTGCTGTGTGTGTTTTGATGAAGAAATTATTCCCCTTAGTGTTTTGGTGGTAGCCTTTCCTATATTTTTATGTTTCATTTCACCTAATTATTGATATCTAGTATGATTGTTAGCAGAGTTCTACTCCAGAGAGTACAAAGAATGAGTTGTCGTGTTATTTTTCATTGCTTCTTTAGCAATAGACAGTCTTTCAGGTGTAGATTATCTCGGTTTTGGACGACTTTGGGGTTTAGCAAGCTAACTTTCAAATTATGTTAGCTAGCACTGTTTACCTATACGTATTTAATTCCAGCTTGGCGGCTTTTCCAGCTTAACCGTAGGTCTTAGTATTTTGTAATTTAGCTTTTAGAAGTATGATAAGTTTTTTCTTTTAGTATTTTTAACAGTTTAACACTTTCTTTTTTTATTGTTAACTATTTCTTGATTAGCAATTTTTTTTTCCCTTTTTTCAATTTAGGCATGGCACAAGCCATGCTCTTCTTGCTCACCAATACTTTCTTCGTTTATACTAATGTTAACCTAAGTAATGGCTACAAGGATACAAATTGTCATCTTTGATATGGATGTTGTCCTTGCAAATGTGGGATCGGTAGAAGCTTTGAAAATAAAGTTTGAAATATTGCAGTCTCCCAAATGAGGGGCTATGGGCAGCCCTAGTTGACACGTACTTTATGCCTCTTATTGAAAAAATGTTTCACTACAATATTCTACTAATGGAAATCATTCTATTTTTCCCAGTTTATTTGTTTTCCGTGACAAATTATTGCAATTTG
>NC_087211.1:72469266-72534852 GCF_015104395.2 Macrobrachium nipponense | reverse complement strand
CAAATTGCAATAATTTGTCACGGAAAACAAATAAACTGGGAAAAAATATAATGATTTCCATTAGTAGAATATTGTAGTGAAACATTTTTTTTCAATAAGAGCATAAAGTATGCGTCACTAGGGCTGCCCACAGCCCCTCATTTGGGAGACTGCAAAATTTCAAACTTTATTTTCAAAGCTTCTACCGATCCCATATTTGCAAGGACAACATCCATATAAAAGATGACAATTTGTATCCTTGTAGCCATTACTTAGGTAAATATTATAAACAGAGGAAGATGGTGAGCAAGAAGAGCATGGCTTGTGCCATGCCTAAATCGAAAAAAAGAAAAAAAAAATCACTAATCAAGAAATAGTAAACAATAAAAAAGAAAATGTTAAACTGGTAAAAATACTAAAAGAAAAAACTTATCATACTTCTAAAAGCTAAATTACAAAATACTAAGACCTACGGTTAAGCTGGAAAAAACGCAAAGCAGGAATTAAATACGTATAGGTAAACAGTGCTAGCTAACATAATTTGAAAGTTAGCTTGCTAAACCCCAAAGTCGTCCAAAACCGAGATAATCTACACCTGAAAGACTGTCTATTGCTAAAGAAAGCAATGAAAAATAACACAACAACTCATTCTTTGTACTCTCTGGAGTAGAACTCTGCTAACAATCATACTGGATATCAATAATTAGGTGAAGTGAAACATAAAAATATAGGAAAAGCTACCACCAAAACACTATGGGGAATAATTTCTTAATCAAAACACACACAGCAGGTAGGGAAATAATTTCTTAATCGATTGATTTACGGGTTTTAGGCATAAAGCCAAGCACTGGGGCAACTAAGGCCATTCAGCACTGAAAAAGAAATTGAAGGTAAAAGGTGTAAAAGGTGTTAAAGGAGGAAAACCTTGCAGTTGCACTATGAATCAACTATTAGGAGAGGGTAGACAGTAAGATAGAAGAGAATATGAACAGAGGTAGAGTAAAATGAATGAAAGTAGTTGCAGCTAGGGGCCAAAGGGATACTGCATAAAACAAGTAACGCCTACATTGCACCTAAAGAGGTGCACTGACTGCACTAACCCCCATGGGAATTTCTTAATCGAAATGCACAGAGCAGGTAGACAAGTCATCCTACAATGTGTGATGGGCGCTTTGTAAAATTAATTTGTATCATGCCATTTTTCAGATCATTAAAAAAACACACAGGTAATTGCTAATTGAAGATGCATACATTCTGATACTTTGGCCAACAAAATAACTACTGTGCTCAGTTCTGTTTAAGAACATAGACGTGTCATCACAATTAATGGGAAAGACACAAGTAACTTGGCCACATCCTCCTCCTCAAACTACTGGGTAATTTCTTTATTATTGCCCAGCATAAATCACTGCATCAAGTTCTGTATTGCACTGATCCATGTTAACTCTTGAAAATTTTACAATAAAGGTTTTCCTAATCTCTAAAATATCCTGATTACAATGAAGATGCACAAATACATTAACATAAGACTGATTCTTTCCAGTAAAATTACACTATTGTAGTAACTAAACTGAAAATACATATAAATCAACTACTATATTTGTACCTGTTATATCACCATGACAAGAGAATAAGACATAATAAACATATTAACCCTTTAACGCCCATTGGACGTATTAAACGTCGATATAAATTGTCTTTTGGGTGCTGATTGGAAGTTTTTTTTAAATTTGCAGAAAAATAGTTATAGGCCTACTAGGCGAAAACTTTTGAATCACGCGCCTTGGGGATGCTGGGAGCTCACGGATCAAGGCGTTGTTTTGTTTACAATCGTTACCCTGGCGTGCAAGCACGAATTTCTTTCTTCTCGCACTAAAAAGTATCAGCGACACATCTCCGAAACTATTTCGTCACTGACATAATTTTTGCACCATTTTATATTAGCCGTTGCATGTTACATAGAGTATTATATAAGAAAATGTGTGCAATTTCATGTAGAATACAACAAAACACAACTTATGGTTGTAGCTTTTATCAGTTTTGAAATATTCTCATATAAATAACGATGTGCCAAAATTTCAACCTTCGGTCAACTTTGACTCGACTGAAATGGTCGAAAAACGCAATTGTAAGCTAAACTCTTATACATATTCTAGTAATATTCAATCATTTTACCTTCATTTTGCAACAAATTGGAAGTCTCTAGCACAATATTTTGATTTATGGTGAATTTATGAAAAAATCTTTTTCCTTACGTCCGCACGGTAACTCTTCCGAAAAAATCATAAATTTTTATGTCCGATTGTCGTAATGTTTGCACCATTTTAAATCAGTCGTTACATAAAGTTTTATATATTGAAATGTGTGCAATTACATGTAGAATACAACAAAAAAACAACCCATGGTTGTAGCTTTTATCAGTTTTGAAATAATTTCATATAAATAATGATGTGCCAAAATATCAACCTTCGGTCAATTTTGACTCGACCAAAATGGTCAAAAAAAACGCAATTGTAAGCTAAAACTCTTACATTCTAGTAATATTCAATCATTTAACTTTATTTTGTCAACAGATTGGTAAGTCTCCTAGCACAACTATTTTCGACTTCTGGTGATTTAAATTTAAAAAAAATAAAAAAAAAAAAAAAAAAAAAAAAACAAAAAAAAAAATTTAAAAAAAAAAAAAAAAAAAAAAAAAAAAAAAAAAAAAAAAAAAACGTCCGCGCGGTAATTCTTCCAAAAAAAAATCATAAAATTTTTTCGCCCGATTGTCGTAATGTTTGCACCATTTTAAATTAGCCGTTACATAAAGTTTTATATGTAAATGTGTGCAATTCCATGTAGAATACAACTAAAAACAACCTATGGTTGTAGCTTTTATCAGTTTTGAAATATTTTCATATAAATAACGATAAATAGAAAACATCGTCGTTCGGTCAACTTTAACTCCACCGAAATAGTTGATAACTGCAATTGTAAGCTACAACACTTAGTCTAGTAATATTCAATCAATTACCTTCATTTTGCAACAAACGGGAAGAATCTAGCACAATATTTCGATTTATGGTGAATTTTTGAAAACAGCTTCTTTTTATGTCCGCGCGTTACGAATTCATGCATCATTTTGTGAAAAATACTTTCTGTGTTGCCTTGATCATTTTACAATGTGTCATATACCAAAATGATAGCAATTTAGTGTACAATACAACGAAAAAAAATTAACTTGTTAGCTTTAACCGTTCTGCTCACAGTGCAATTTGTATACAATTATATATGATTTTTTTTTTGCGCTGTCATATATCCCAATATTATATATAATAATGATATTTTTTTCATTTTGATCGTTGCATACTAAACTTCAGGCAATGACAAAAAAGGTAGCCAAAAATGAACTCTTAATCTTGACAACTAAGCGTGCTGTGATTTAAAAAAAAAAAAAATTTTTCTGCTTCAGCGCTCACTTGCGAACGCCGCCGGCATATGGGAGACAATTTTTAAAATAACGCTTCGACGTTAAAAGGTTAATTACAAAACTAATTTTCCCCTCCTTCACACTGGTGTACTAAGATAATGCATAGTTAATAAAAAATAAATGAAATTACCTAACTTTCATTATTCTTAACTTTACAATAATTATCTTCACAAATTATAAAGTTAGCTACCCTATGACTCACAGTTAATGGAATATAATAAACATAAAAGCCAAGAGCTGAAGGTCACAATCATTCTGAGAAAGTTAGTCAATTTTATCCCTTTGTAGGTCTCCTCTTTCCATTACCAACTCTTCAATATATAACTATTCACTCTACCCATACTCCCGTTTCCTTTCACTTAATCATAAAGGTACATGAATTATCTAATATTACATTAAACCTCTGCATAAACCACTTAACACTTATATAGGAAGAAAGAGACAAACACAAATGTAATTTTTACAACCTTCAGTTGCCTGGATAACTTTCCAGTATTAACAGCAGTAATAGAAAATATCAACAGGAAATGGAGCTGCACTGCTTCAGACGCTCAGACCCTCCCATAAAAAAATTAATATAGTTAACTCTTTCATATCCGCTTAGTTTTGAGCACTGTGTCCCCAGATATCCGAGGTGTCTGGGAGCGCTCAACAGTGCGAAAAAATAATTATTTTGAAAATTCAGCAAAAATATAAATTTTATGACAACAACGCTCATTTTGCTGCCCTTTTTTTCTAAATGTTAGTATTTTATGGTGGAATAGTCAGAATAAGAGTCCCAGCCCTCTAAATACGAAAAAATGTGTTATTTAAAAAAAAAACAAAAAAAAATATTTACTTTTTTTTATATATTTTTGTTCCTAACCCAAAAACTATGAAAGTCAGGCAAATGAATTATTTTTTATGACAAAGCCAATAAAATTCCCTGAATATCAACATATAAATCAATGGAAAACGAATAAGTCAAGCCGGTGAAAAAATTGATAGAAAAGAGGATAAGAAACAGAGCGCTCTGCCCGGCGTAAAGTGAGAATTATCGCTAGAATATTTTTGAAGAGCCCTATCTCGGTTATTTTTCATTGAAATTCCTTTGTAAATATACAAAAATGTAGAGGAAACGTTGAAGAATAAAGGGAAGGTCAAGAAAAATGGCTTTGGATACGGTAACAGTTTCATTTTGATGTTATAAATTGATCGAAATGAAAAAAAATTTTACCATTGTCAACATTTATGGCTAGAATAACAATTTTTTGAAGAGCCCTATCTCGGTTATTTTTCATAGAAATTACTTTTGTAAATATACGAAAATGTAGAGGGAAAGTTGAAGAATAAAGGGAGAGTTAAGAAAAATGGCTTTGGGATCACTGAGAGGGAAGTGTAGGTGTGATCAGCTGATTTCATCGTGAGAATTTTACTACGCCAGGGATTTGAGCATGCGCAGTACAGAAAAACTACTTTGCTGGCGGATATTGATACCCGAGATACACGATCCAAGGTATGATCTAGCCTATGGAAATCGCTACTTGTCCAAAATAAAAAAAAATGCCCTACCACACGTACAAAAAATTTTGGTAAATTTTACGTACTGCTACGTCAGTTGGATAGATAGGGATAGAGTATTTTTACGTACTATAAACGTCAGTTGGACATGAAAGGGTTAACTACACATTAGTATTACTAGCATATATAAGCTTTGGACTGGATATGATTTATGAAGAGTTTGCCATACATAGTTCTAAAAAACTAACAAAATAATAATTAACTCGGTAAATACCTTACTATTAATGAATGTTATGGAAAGTTTTACAAAACGGTGAAAAAAAAATAACAGGGTTTGCTTCAGATATAATACTATGAAAGCCCTATATTGTTCAAGAAATGCAACCAAGACCAGCACTACAAACTACTCATTAGAATTGCTGAACTAGAAGATGCAACAACTCCTCATAACTGCCAGTAACTATCGCCTTTGCTTGGGAGGCTATTGGATGAGTGATTCTATAAATGACCAACACGTGACAGGAAATTTGAAACACATAAATGAAAAATATGGCTACTCACATCCGGAAAACTAACGAACATCCTGAAAATTTTTGTATTACCTGATAGTTTCCAAACATAACACTAAAAAATACCTTACATGAAAACATTCCTTTAGTTATCAGAAACTGAAGGTTGCCTTTCTGCACGTGCACAAAACTGATACTGGTACTAAGTAAGCAACTGAAAATGAACATATATATATATTTACTATATCAACTGATGTTTGGTATGAGTCCATCTATCCACTGATATTAGATTTTGGAAGGTCTGTCGTTTTAACTTCATAATTTGCATTCAGTGGACTCTTCCCTTACATGTCAACAGCTCAGAGTCCTGAAGATGTATTCCCATTCCATTATAGAATTTCCTACTTCACAATACATATACTTTCCCTGACCTGAATGATGAACCTCTCAACCACAACCCCATACTGGATAACTTGAATACAATTAATTCCCGAGATTAAGAAAATATAAATCAATATAGGTTTCTGAGACCTGAATGGATTTGACAGGTCTCTGGGTCCTGAATGGACTGAACAGTATGAAACAAGAAACAGAACAGTCTAGCACAATTTCTCGTAACCCTAAGACCTGGTTTCTATTCGAGGCAAATGATGATGAGAGAGAATCTTTTGCATGACAATCATAATGCTTGCTCAGTTGGATGGCTTAAAAAAAATAAATACAAAAAATAAAAACTGAAATCTAGAAGATAGGATGAAGTAACTGAAGTCGTTGAGAGAGAGAAAAGAGAGAGGAGAGAGTAGAAAGAAAGAAGAAGAAGGAGCAGGGGAGAGAGAGACGAGAGAGAGAGAGAGAGAGAGAGAGGCACCTCAATGCTCAGGAAACATAGTTACTCCTTGGTTACCATGGGAAATCTATTAGTTCAAAGTAGAATAAGTTCGATAGACACAAATATGAACAATTTCTCTTCATGCACAGCTATGTATGATGTATCCATGTATCAAGTTTGACTGAAATTCCTTTACTCTTGTACAAGATGATGCAATGACAGGAAAAGCTTGGCAGACACCCAGATAAATAAGACAGATATACATTTGACTGGAATTCTTTCAAGCAAGTAGGAGTAATAGTGAGAACAATGTGTACACAAGACAGACAAATTAACAAGCAGATGGACAGAGGCAGACAAAAGACGCAAAGAACTAGTGCCCCAGGCTATTCTGTCTACAAGACAAGTGTAAATCCACTGCTAGTGCATGACTACAAGACAAAAATCATCAATCATTCTGTGCAGGTGTTATGTTAAATGCAATGTGAAAAACATTAAAATCGTTTAATAATTGTGGACACAAAGCAATTATCAAAATCCCAAGTTTGAAAAAAAAATCCACAAAAATAACTGTCAACAAGGACCCCTTGTACCTTGTCCAAGATCATGTTAATGCGTGCTATGTATAAAAAATAAATCTCAATCAATTTGTTTTTTAAAAAATAACAACCCTAAGGTATTAACATTAGGATAAATCTTCTAGCACCAGCTGTAAAAACCGGTAACAAAAAGTTGTGTCCGCAAGGAACTATTGGCATCTGTGTTTGATCACGCGCTATGTGGGATCTCCCACAATCCCTTTGGCATTTTGTGACCGCACTAATTACTTTCTTACTGCCTTTAAGAGAGGACGTGCTTGCCCGCTTTTCATTTCTCTCTGTTTCAGTGTGTGTGTTTTCTGTTGGATTGATTGATTGTGAGTTATCTGGCGTCACAACTACCAGGGTCACCGATGTTGGATTATACCAGTTTCGGAACATGATAGATCCTTATAACTCCCCGGCAAAGGTTTCTTTGGGTTCTCGCAAGAAACAGAGGAAATGCCCCGGGGATTAGTGTTTCCTTGTTCAAGATTTTTAACATTGATGTCCACAGATCCACACCCAATGTGCGGTAGGTGCAGAGAAAATGTATGTACAATTACTAATCCTTGTTCAGTATGTTGTTTACACGTGAGAAAATGGACATACAATTACTAATTTTCATGAGAAGGGTCAGTTCAGGAGAAAGGAGATGCCTCCATCTTTGGATGACTAAGCATCTTCAGTTTCTTTTGTTCTGACCAATTATGATGCTGATCGATGTGTTTCTTCACCTGTATTAAATACTTCCCATAACCCGCCAGGTTCATGCTCTACGGGCAGCTTTTCAAGAGCTAGTAATGATTGGCTGTCATATCACATAGGTGCTATGTCCGTAGGATTGAGGGGCCAGGAATTCCACGGAAGTGTGTCTAGTGTTAAGGAAGGTACGGCTGGAGGAGTGGAACGTTGTGATATGCCTTCCTCATCCACAGACTAGAATGTTGTGGAAGGGGAAGAAACAGAGAATTAAGAATCTTGCCTCTTATGCATAATAACCTAAAGACAATTCTTGAAATCTGTTAAAAAAAAAAAATAAATAAATAAAATAAAATCCCAACTTATCATGAATTATGCTCAAACGAAGCCTGGTACAAATATCATTAACAGCCAACTACTACCAAACAAGTTACTGAGTGAGTATGCACTAGTATCCTATATCCCTGTGATGGTAATTGCTTCATAGCAAAGGAAGTTAAAGGAAAGGAAAACGCATTTTCGAGAAGTTCGGCAGCAAGGAGGCTTTTGCACCTGTGTTGGAGGCATCTGTTTTCGCGGTTGTTCTGGAATTGTCGGGCGTGTTGTGGAGCGTAACACGCGCCAAAGTGTCGGGAGGAACGCAGCAAAATATGATGCAATATTCCGTCAAGAGTCTTCTAAGAAGTTCTAGTAATCTCGGGAGCCTGTGATGTTCGCCGTAGGCTCCGCCCCCAGAGTGCCGTATAAATACGACGGACGAGCAGGAGAGAGAGATCACCAGTTAGTCACAGAGAGATATCCTCAGTATGAACCACAGATCAGATTATCAGTGAAAGATCAGCAGCAGCAGAGATCATCCGAGAGATAAGAAAAAAGGAACCGACTAAGGATCAGAAGAAAAGTTGCTCGAGAGTTGGTTGGATTTTGGTCTAGTCATCTCCAGGAGTGGACGACCGAGTTATCTCGACGTTGAGAAGCTTCAGAGAGGAAGTGTCCTGCTAGAGGTTTTGGGGAGTTCCGGAGACTTTCAAGTTATCGAGAGTAGACATTATTTTCTGCAATACGGAGTCAAGAGGGACGTCTGCAATCACAGTTTTCCTTTAGGAAAGCCATCGCTTCAAGTCACTAAACCTACCAGCAAGTATTTGAATTACCTCGCTGTTCCCCCAGTTCATGCAGTGTAAGATTCTATCTTTTTATGTAATTAGGAGATACCATTCTGCATTTACCTTTGTTAGTAAGCTTGTAAAAAAACCTTTGTTGTGTTAGTGTCTCTTTCTATATTCGTATCCCCCGTTTTCAACTGTTGGTGTTGAAATATTTTTTTTTATTTATTTCATATCGAACCTGAAGCGGACCTCTCTCAAAGGCCGTAACAATCCCTCTCCTCATGTAACTGCTTATAGAGTTAGTGGTTTGGTTAATACCTAATAATATCAAAGTATCTTGACATATGTTGTACTGTAGTCTTTTCTGATCATTAAACAATTTCTTGGTTAATGATCTGCTATTGAAATTAACAGTGATCTAGAAACTTTCTCACCTTTCTCACCAGACGCCAGGTAGGCTCCAGGCCTGTCAGTCGTCCTGCTTCAGGAACAGTCTCCATTCTTGGCGATCATCATAGAGCCTCATCTCATCAACTTCCCGCAAAACTAGAGCCTCTCCTCTCTACTCCTCTCTCTATGTTTTGTAGCCATCTCATTTTTGGTCTTCCTACCGGTCTCCTTCCTTCCGGTGTCCATTCCAAAAACCTTATAGGATATCGCTCCTCCTCCATTCTTTTGGTGTGTCCAAACCATCTAAGCTGTCCTCTCTCCACAAAAATCTAGTATCCCCTCCACTCCCAGTTCTCTTCTAATGTCTTCATTTCGTAGCCTATCTAGTCTTGTTACACCTTTTATGAGTCTTAGGGCTTTCATTTCAGCTGCTTGAAGTTGGCTTCTAGTTCTTGATGTTAATGTCCATGATTCATGGCCATAAGTCAATATTGGTCTTAAAATAGAGAGGTATATTATGGTTTTCACTTTGCGAGGTATATTTCTGTCTTTCATTAGTGGGTAGAGCAGATACAGATTGTTACTGAATTTCTGTATTCGGGTAGTTATTTCCAGCTTTGAATCGTTTTGGTCACTAACTACTACTCCTAAGTATTTGAAATTTCTACACTGTTTCAATGTCGACCTTCTAATTCTACATCTACGTTACTTGGTGTTCGTGATAGGTGCATGATCTCTGTCTTATTCTTGTTGATCCGCATTCCATTAGCTGTTAAGATCACGTTCCAGTTGTTGACGTTTTCTCGGAGAGATTCTGCGCTGAGGGCTATCATTGCATGGTCATCTGCATACATAAGTTTGATGGTCATATCTGCAGCTTCATCCTCACCTAGTTCCCTTCATACATTTATCTAAGAACAATATAAAAAGAAGTGGCGAAAGGACGCTGCCCTGTCTTACTCCTGATTTTATTTCAAACCAGTCTTCATTCTCTGATTTGTTTTTACTCTGGATCTGATGTTTTGATAGGTGTTATAAATTGCTCTTATAAGTTTCTCAGGGATTCCATAGTAAGGGTCTTTTAGGGCATCCCATATTTTCATTCTTGGTACTCTATCAAAAGCCTTTTCTAGATCTATAAAAGCAATATATCTGTCCCTGTCCCATTCCCAGCTCTTCTCAAATATCATCTTGAGGGAGAAAATCATATCAGTTGTCCCTCTTCCTGGTCGAAAACCGTTTTGCCATTCACCCAGCTTTGGTTCAACATATCCTCTCAATCTAGTTTCAAGATCTAGAAACTGATATGACTAAATGAATCTCTATTGCATGATACCTATAGTTATACCGTTATTAACAGCAGGTTGGGAGAAAAAAAAAAAAAATGAAGGCTGCTTGCACTAAATCAAAAGAAATATAAATCAAACCATAACACTCACTCAAAGATGAATGACATTAAAAGAAAACAGAAAACTGAGAGAACAAACAAGAAAAAAGGGAAAAAATGGTGAATAGAAGAGAGAGAACAAACAAGAAAAGAGGGATAAATGGTGAAAGCCCGAGAGGAAAAACTAATTGATATGGGACAGCCTCATTTGAACACAAATTGCTAATGATTATAATTATTATGTACGCAGAACTTAAAATCCTGATACTTCATGACAAACTGCAAGACTGCATCAATACTGTCTCCTTTGCATGATGGCTTCCCAGTCTCTTTTTGATAAGTAACAACTCACTTAATGTTTCAATAAGGTCAACCTGAGTGTCACACTTCCACAAAGGTGGTCGCTATTGCCCACATTAATTCCTTGGAGGCCTGCAATCCATGAACTGCCTGGTTTTGGCTACTCATTCCTCTACCACTATGCTGTACAGCTAATGATATGTCTTGTTTTTCCCCAGGGGACTATAACTTTCCAACTTTCAAGAGAGAAACAGCAACCCAACTAGGGATTAACCAGTGGTATTAGTCTACTTAAAAACACCTAGTCTTTAAACCTTACAGATGACAACAAGGATGAACTGTGCTTCCACTTCCGAGCATCACTAAGATTTCCCTTGAAGATATTAAAGCAAAAATCAGCTTCAAGCAGCGTCCCATACACTTACAGGAACTTCAGTCTACTAACAACAATCAGCTTCAATTAACATCCCCTCCACTTACTGGGGACTGTAGTCTAAAAACAATTATTGCTGTAGCAGGTTATGATCACTAAAATCCTGTTCTTGTCTAAATATAATCAACTTTGTTGAACATTCTCATATTCTATTAGGTACAACTGTTTGAATACATTCACTAAAAATCAAGAATTTAGTTAGATTTAGTTTATTTGCTGCATATATTAGTTTCTTCAGCACACACATCAACTTTTTCCTTCAATAAAAGAGAGAATTTTTCTGTGTTCTGAATATGAGATATAACAGCCAGTAAGACATACTGAATAACATCAAATAAAAGTCTGAATAAACCTAAAAAAAATTAAAAGACCCCGATATACCTGTAAAACCTTTGACAGCTTATTTCAAGGCTACATGTGGAGACTGCCGATGATGAAATATTGTTCTATCTAAATACGAAGCTTCTATCCTACACATGGGTTTTAACTAATGGCAAAGCTGAGGATAAAGCATCAAGGCTTTACAAGAAATTAAAACTAAGACCAAGTGGAGTGTCACTTGTGCAACTAAACCTACAAAAGGTGAATGCCATAACAGTAACTGGTGCTAATGCAATGCTGTATGTATTAATTCACACCACCTAGCATCATTTGTTATGACTAGTTGTGCACTAAACTGGAAACGAGGAAAACAGAACAAGAAAACTCAACTAACCTGTGTTCTCTGCTCCCCTTGGAATTATGACATCCGCAAACTTCTTTGTCTGAAAAAAGAAAATAAAATTAAACTAAAGCTATGACAAATACAGTAATAACCCGAAATTCCGCGAGGTTAGGTTTCTGACCGCCTCACGCAAAGGGAATTTTCACGTAAGTTTGGCACGGTCTCTAACAATGTTAATAAATGCTTACGTCTAGGGTTTAAATAATAAATATGACCCTAATCCTGCCAACTAAATCTTAAGCTACCTTTGAAATAAAATTAAAGTTTCTGTAATTTCATTTAAAATCTAGCTTAATACATTACCCTTAAAAAAGGAAATAAATGGTTGATATAAATATAGGCGTGTGTGAAGATTACATACGTACAACACATTTCTCTCTTCTTTCCCCATTCCGACCAACCGATCTATTTTTAGAAGTCTTCTGAACCACTTTTAAGAAATTCTGTATTCTGTCTTTCTTTTTGTTCTGAAATTCCTTTTCATGAACAAACACTGCTTTTCACTTGGACTAATACAACTCTTAGTTATGTGTCTATGTTTTAGAACAGCATAATTAGAGTTCTAGACAGTAAAGGTATTAATAGATCAATTATAAATTACTCACCACTAACTTAGACAGAGAGAGAGAGAGAGAGAGAGAGATAGGGGAGAGAGCGAGGAGAGGAGAGAGAGAGAGAGAGGAGCGAGAGAGAGAGAGAGAGCAGAGAGAGAAATTATTATTTTTATTAATGTTATTTACTCTACACATAAAAGCGATAAGGTGGCGCTCGTGTTCGCGTCTGTGAAATACTTGCGAAGATTAGTTAGGTTCCATTGAAAAGTTCGTGCTATTGTGAATTTGCACAACCCGAATCACATAAGATTTTGGTATTATTGTGTACAGTAAAACTGACTAATAATATTTGAATAAATCTAGGTATATAAGTCTCTCCACAAGTTACACTGAAAATGTTCAAGTATGTATCAATGTAAAAATTATTTTGTTTTGCCACGCAAATGGAGATAATCCAGTCAAAGGAAACTTTCCTTCTTTACTGATACTCAAATCTGTGTATCTCAATTTGGCACAAGCCAATAATTTATTTGCTTTCTCATGTAAAACTATACCTAAAAAACTTACACATCCAAAAAAGTTGAATTATCTTCTAACACATCAACTGAAAAAACGTGACCTTTATATTTTAAAATGACAATTTGTCCAAAATTGCATTTTTCCTAACTATACAAACCTGAGGTCCTTTTACAATAGGAAGGTACTAGCGGCAGCTGGATAGGTTGTAAGCTTTCGAACAAGGGGTTCGGTAGTTAACTGCTTGTCCGACAGGCGCGCGCGCGCGACTGGGAGGTAAACAAATCACTTTTGCTTTTGGCCCAAGCAAAAACTGCAGAGTGAGGGGTGGCATGAGGTGGGGCTATGTGTAAAAGGACCTCAGGTTTGTATAGTTAGGAAAAAATGCAATTTTGGACAAATTGTCATTTGTTCCGACACGGCATACAAACCTTCGGTCCTTTTACAATAGGAAGACTCACTTCTTGGTGGGAGGAATCTGAGTCTTTTGTGAACAGACTGGTGTTCGCCCAACCTTGGAAGCCTCCCTGGTCGTAAGAGCGAGGGAGGGATCCAAGCCTCTGTCCGATTGATCGGGGTGCACCGCAGGATCAATGGTCAGACCTCTGGACCGAGTACTAAGAGAGAGGCAAGCGTATCTCTTCGTACCAGCAATGTAAGAACTTGTTCCTGTACAGGAGCAAATATAAAGTTCATGGGTTTGACTCTAGGCATCCACTTCCCCCCCCTTGTAGGAGGAAGTGGTGGATATTCTGCTCCTATCCCTAGTGAAAGGATAGGATGGGGCTCTGTCACATAGCTCACTGGCATCTCGTCCTCATCCAGCGTAGTGACGACCGTGGCCCTCTGCCCACAGGTAGAGGAGGAGGAAAAGACGGGAAGAGGGAGCCAGTCACTCACTCATTCACACATCCATCCACACAGTCACACCAGGACTCGATGCTGTTTCAGCCTGCGAGGTCTGGGTTAGCTACACAACTTGTTGAGCAGCCACCACGGGTCCCAAGGAAAAGGTATCCAAGGACCTGTGGGCAATATCCCAAAGGTAGAAAAGGACGTAAAGGTAGTCTGGTTAGACCAGACCCCTGCCTTCAGGACCTGCGCCACGGAGAAGTTCTTACGAAACGCCAACGAGGGGCCAATACTTCTGACTTCGTGAGCTCTCGGACGGGACGTACGGATGTCTCACTACCATCAGCCTCATACGCCCTCCTGATGACCTCACGCAGCCAGATGAAAGAATGTTCTTGGATACTTCTTTCTTGTTGGTACCCCGGTGCTAACGAAGAGGCGTCGACACTCAGGCCTGAGGTGTCGAGTTTTCTTCAGATAGCGCCGTAGCGCCCTCACAGGACAAAGCAGCATCTCATCCGCATCATTATCGGTGAAGTCCAATAGGGAGGGAATCGTGAATGACTCGAACCTGTCGTCAGGGATCGACGGTTTCTGAGTCTTCGCAACGAAGTTCGGGACGAAATCGAGCGTCACAGATCCCCACCATCCCCTGGAATGTCGTACATCATAGGAAAGGCCATGAAGTTCCCCTACTCTCTTCGCCGATGCCAGGGCCAGCAAGAAGAGGGTCTTGAGGGTCAGATCCCTGTCTGACGACTCTCAGGAGTGGCTCGAACGGCGTTCGAGTCAAACTCCTAAGGACGAGAGTCACATCCCACGCAGGGGGCTGAGTCCCTGGGTGGGCAAGACCTTTCGAAGCTCCTCATAAGCAAGGAGATCTCGAACGAGTTCGAGATGTCCAATCCCCTCAGTTTCAGGACGAGCGCCAAGGCGGCTCTGTTTCCTTGACTGTGGGGACTGAGAGGAGCTTCTCTCGGCGAAGAAAAACGAGGAAATCCGCTACCTGCTGAAGAGTGGCTCTGAGAGGAGATAGACCCCCCGTCTACGACACCAACCACAGAAGACGGCCCACTTCCCTGGTACACAGCTGCAGAGGACTGACGGACGTTTCCAGCCATCTCTGTTGCTGCGCTACGAGAAAAGCCTCTCGTTCGCAAGAGATGGTGGATAACAGCCAGCCGTGAAGACTTAGGGACTGGACTGCTCGGTGGTATCCGCTCGACGTGTGGCTGGGCGAGAAGGTTGTGCCAAGGGGGAATCTCTCTCGGTTCTCCTGCGAGAAGAGCCAGCAGGTCCGGATACCAAATGGCCTGTGGCCATTTGGGAGCCACCAGGATCATTCTGAGATTCGGGGTGACCAGTGCTCGACTGATCACCTTGCGAATCAGGCTGAACGGGGGAAAGGCATAGACGAAGAGGTTGTCCCACGGATGTTGAAGAGCGTCCCTCTTGCAGCTGCCCATTGGGTCCGGCACGGCCGAGAAGAACACCTGGAGCTTCCTGTTGTGCCGGGTGGCGAACGATCCACGACTGGTCGCCCCCCCCCCACAGGTCGAAGAGCCTTTCCGCCACGTCCTGGTGTAGAGACCATTCGGTCCCTATCACCTGATCCCGACGGCTGAGCGTGTCTGCTACTACATTCCTCTTCCCTGGAATGTAGCGTGCCGACAGCTCTATTGAGTGTGCCTCGGCCCACTCGTGCACCTGCCGAGTCAACTGGTACAACGGGAGAGACACTAGGCCCCCCTGTTTGTTGACGTAGGCCACTACCGTGGTGTTGTCGCACATCAACACCACTGAGTGTCCCATCAAGCGGTCCTGGAACTCTTGGAGAGCGAGGAACGCTGCCTTGAGTTCCAGTACATTGATGTGAAGGTGCTTGTCGTTCTCGTCCCACACTCCTGAAGTCAGCAACTCCTCCAGGTGTGCGCCCCATCCCTCGGTCGATGCGTCTGAGAACAGCTGCTATGTCCGGGGGGGGAGTGCGCAGAGGCACTCCTCTTAAGAGGTTCCTGTCGTCCAGCCACCAGGCTAGGTCCTGCCTTACCTCCGGTGTCAGTGACACTGGAAAGCTTGGGGGATCCGTCGCCTGTGACCAACTCTCCTTTAGTCTCCACTGAAGAGACCGCAGGTGAAGACGCCCGTGAGGGACTAACTTCTCGAGTGACGACAGGTGTCCGATCACGACTTGCCATCGCTGATCTACCTGTTCCTGCCGAGACAGGAACTGGTTGGCTGCCTCCCTGAATCTGCTGATCCGCGAGTCTGCGGGGAAGACTCGCCCTGCTACCGTGTCGATCAGCATACCAGGTACTTCATCCTCTGCTTGGGCTCGAGATCGGACTTTTCGAAGTTCACAACGATCCCCAGATCGCGACAGAACTCGAGCAGTCGATCCCTGTCCTGTAGCAACTGCGAGCGGAAGCTCGCCAGGACTAACCAATCGTCGAGATACCTCATCAGACGTATCCCATGCGAATGGGCCCAAGCAGACACCAGAGTGAACACTCGCGTGAACACCTGTGGGGCGGTTGAGAGACCGAAGCAAAGTGCCCTGAACTGGTACACCGTCCCTCGTCGAGAATGAAGCGGTGAGGTACTTTCTGGAGGACTGATGAATGGGTATTTGGAAATACGCATCCTTCAAGTCCACTGAAAGCATGAAATCGTTCTCCCTGATGGAGTCGAGCACTGAGCGTGCCGTCTCCATCGTGAACCGGTCTGGCGAACAAACAGGTTCAGAGGAGAGAGATCTATCACCGGGCGCCAGCCTCCCGTAGACTTTTCCACCAGGAAGAGTCGACTGTAAAAGCCCGGTGACTGATCCGTGACGATTTCTACAGCTCTCTTGCTCAGCATGGTCTTGATCTCCTGTCTCAATGCTACGTCCTTCGATGACCCTCGGAACGTACGACGCTGTTGGACCGGGTTGGAGGTGAGGGGTGGCCGAGATTCGAAGGGTAATAGATATCCCTCCCGAAGGACATCTACAATCCAGGTCTCGGCGCCGTAGCGCTGCCAAGTTGCCCAATGGCTGGCCAGGCACCCCCCCACTTCCGGCAGCAGGTGAGGGGGAAGGGGAACGCCGTCTTCCCTAGCGTTTCCCCCCTTTCTTCGACTTCTTCCCAGAGCCTCCATGGGAGGAGGAGGGCTGGGAGGAGGGCTGGTTACGGCTCCCCTTGGTAGAAGTCGAAGAAGACAGAGTCTTTTCCCCGGGGCTTCGACGCAGCTACCGACCGTCTTAGCCACCGAGGAAGCGCTAGCCGAGCTCTTAGACTTGGCCGCAGTCCGAGGCTGCCCAGAAGCCTTCGAGACTGCCTGGGTGAACCAGACGGTCACTGTCGTCAGTGCGCCGTCTGTCCACCGCAGCGTCCACCATCTCTCCTGGGAAGAGAGACGTGGAACTCCGTAAAGGTCCGTTTCGAAGTCCCAACGCCGCTTCACGCCCGGCCCTCGCCCTGGAAACCCGAGTAAGGACAGCGTCCCTTCGTCGGAGAACCAGGTTGGCCCACAGGTTCACCGTCTGGTGGGCAAGGAAGGAGATGGCTCTTCCTCCAGAACTGGCAAAGTCTCCTAAAGGCCGAGTCATCTTCGGGAGAAAAAATTCCCCCGGAGTTGGCTGCGACCTTAGATACTGTGAGGGACCACAGATCTAGCCAGGAGACGGCCTGGAAAGCTGCCATGGCGGTAGATTCCAGGCCGAGTGCCTCTTGCTGCGAGAACCATAGGTTCTCGGACAGGAGCTGCTGCAGAGACACACCCGGAGTCAGCCTGGCTAACTCCGGGTTCACCTGTTTGGGCGGCATCGGGTCTTCAGATGGCACGTAAAAACGCCGCTGTCGCAGCAGAGGAGGTGGAAGCAGCTTGCTCGACCTGCCAGACTTGAGCGAACCGTCTTGTCCGGAGACAAGCGATTCAACCTGGTCCAGCACTGAGTCTGCAAGCTCGGAACGCGGCAAACCCACCGTCGGTCTGGGTTCCCTCTTCGGACCCCAGAACGACTCGAGCCGGGACGTGGGCTCGGATGGTGGGAGCGGTCGATCCTTCCGCGAGGTCGTTGTGCTGACGAATCAGCGCAATAACCTCGGCAAGTTCCTCTGGATCTCAGGAGTGACTGCGTCCTGCGGAGTCAGACCATCCAGTCCCTCAAACAGGAGCATCTCCCGAGACCCTCCTCCCTCGTGGGGAGGAACAGCGACAGACCCCTCTCGGTCTCCTCCAACCACTTGTGCGTACGACCTGGCTGGTCCGAGAACCGTGCCTGGTACGTACGACGACGTGGTGGGATCCTGAGGGGCGCACCCCTCAACGATCAACTCCTCAATACCTCGCCCCTCCCGGTTGTAACCCGAGGAGGTTTGGTTAAGGTATGGGAGGAGGCAGACCTGACGCTCCCTTACCTCGCTCGCTGGCAGAACCAGTGGGCTTGGAAGACTGCAGGCGATCGTCAACTCGCGGTTGGCGATCGAGCTGCAGACCTAGTCGAGCCGTCTCGCTGTGGAGAACGGCTTGGACCGAGAACAGCGGCCCCCGGTCTCGTGTGTCAGAGGAGCTGGTGCTGGTCGCCGTACCCGATCGCTCTCTGTGAGAGTGACGGTCTCAGGCGACCGCGAGCTCCACTGTCACGGTGCTGAAGACCGGATGCGTTATCCTCACGGCTGCGTCACTTACGCTGGTACCAGCCAGTGGCTGGTGCCGGATGCGAACGGGGGGACCTCTTCCCGCCTCAGCCCGTGGCCGGTCATGGACCGTCACGTCCGCCCGGGTTAGCCAGCTGCTCGCCGCGAGAGCTGGTCTGGTGAGAGTCGCGTGAGCGGCTGTCACCAGTCTTCCGCTCCGTGCCGTGAACCTGACGCTGAGCGGACTCAGAGGTCTGGTTTCCTGGCTTGCACAGTCGCTGTTATGGCGACCGTACACTCGGTACCTCTCGCGAACGAGAGGCCGAGACGGATCCTGCTGCCGTGGCCGAACCACACTAACAGCAGGTGAGGAAGTGCCGGTGTTAGCCGGCACTCCTCTGGTCCCCGTAGTCTTCTTCCTTGCGGAAGAAGAGACGGGTCCTGCCCCCCTAAGGAGCAGGGTGACCAGCGGAAGAACCCCCGTCTCACCAGAGCGAGACGGGCCCTTAGAAGTTCCCGAAGGAGACTTCTTGGGGGGGGGGAGGCGACCTTCTTCTTCTTCGGCGGGGGAGCCTTAGAAGAAGAAGGGGAAGAGGCGGCAGACGACGACGACGACGAAGAAGACGATGAAGACGACGACGACACCTTCCTCCTCTTCTTCTTCTTCTTCGTCAACCTCCTCAGGACCGATGTCAGATCTGTCATCCAGAGCGGAGCCGGGGCTGCTGTTGCCGAAGCAACAGGGCCCGGACGCACCTGTCCGAACAGATCAGCATCGGGAGCAGCGGCGCCAGGAACAGGAACAACATCAGCAGGTGCAGGCATCACAGGAACAGCGGTAGAGACGGCAGGAGCAGGTACAGGAACGGCAGCAGTGGTCATCAACGTCACGTCCGTGAACGGCGGCTGGGCAGGTACGGCAGGTACGGCAGGCTGTGCAGGTGGTCCAGTTGGACGGACCAGCGGCACAGACATCCTTGGTACTGGTGGGAGGTCCAGGGGCGAGCTCTTCGGGCACACGAAGTCCCGGTCGCGGCAGCACGGCAAACCCAGGTGGCGGCATTCACACTCCCCCGTGGTAACGGCGACTGCCCCTGCACCGATGTAGTAGGTGTTACAGAGACCAGGTGAGGAGGTGAAGCGTAGCCAGGTGTTGTAAGGGTCGTGGTGGTGGTCCGTAACCGTCGCATAGGTGACCGCCACGGAGCCAGCGAGATGGTAGAGCAGCCCCTGCCTGGACACTCGGCACGCCCTGCAGCCCCAACGATGCCCACACCTGTCCGAGGTCGTCCTTCTTCGGCAACCGCACCTGAGGAAGCAAAAGTCGGGTGATTAGCAGGATCCTCTACCCGCTCGCGCGAAGACGAACGGATAGAGGACCCAGAGTACAACTCGACGTCAGGGTATCTAGCGCCCTCCTCCACACTCGACAAGTCAGGTGAGGAGAAGGACCTAGAAACCCCCCCGAAGGGGTGGAAGGCGCCAAACGTGGGAGCTGAGCGGGCGGCAGGAAAGAAGACGAAGTGTCCGTAACCAAAGGAGTCGCGGGAGAGCTTTGCAGGCCTTCCGCTTCTTCCTGCCCTCATACAAAGTCCACTGCGCCTCGACCAATTATTACACACTTCACAGGGCTCGGCTCGGGTGCATTCGCGCCCCCGACACCGGAGCGCACAAATATGTGGGTCAATTTTCCGGGAATGAGCGGAACTTTCCGCATTTACGCCCTTCGGTACCCAGGCATAGTCTCCGTGGGGTAGCGAGGCGAGGAGATTCCATGATTGACCAATAAATCACAATTAAATGAATAAAGAGAAATGATTGTACTTACAATGATTCTTTCATACACAAACACAACCATATACTCAAGGAAAGCAAACGACGAGAAGCAGGCAAGAGAGCGTCGAACACACACGTCTACTCGCTGTGAGGCCGAAAGCAAAAGTGATTTGTTTACCTCCCAGTCGCGCGCGCGTGCCTGTCGGACAAGCAGTTAACTACCGAAACCCCTTGTCGAAGCTTATGACCTATCCAGCTGCCGCTAGTACCTTCCTATTGTAAAAGGACCGAGGTTTGTATGCCGTGTCGGAACAACGGAATATTACAGGGTGGGGCCAAAAGGAAAACTGAAGTGGAAAACAAGGCAGAAAAGCAAATCTGGATAGACATTTTGGTATTTAAAAAGAAGAAGAAGAAAAAAAAAAACTCCCTTGCAAAAATATACATTAAGAAAATATGGAAGAGAAAAAGAATGTCACATTACTTACAGGCAAACAAAATTCTTCGAAGGCAGGTTTTACTAAGTTCGTGTATTGATTTAAGACATGCTCTAAATTTCTGGCACGGTCTCTGGTGTCTCGCATTACTGAAAAGGAAACGGCACTGATTACTGGAAGAAATAGCTCTGCCAAGTGTGATTATGCTGATGATGATGGTGGCTATGATAGAGCAAATCATTTCCAACTACTACTGTACATTCAAGTTTTCTAAAAGAATACAATTGTTCCCCTGGCAATCCATTAATTACATGGCAGTTCTTCTATTTCTTTTTTGGAAAACAACCTCCCTTTTGCTAGAATAACCTTGATTTTATAAAAGTAACAACTGGAGAAACATTGATACCTCATCTACAAAGAGCATAATCAAATTCCACTTATTCCCTCTTGACTGGTGTACAGAATACTGGCTCTGGGTTCTTAAAACCATTTTTAGTGCATTAATTAGGAGTTTTTATTCTTTAGCAAGGTAATTCAGTCATTTCTCATCTTGGCATGATTAACTCAAATGTAATTTTTACACAAGGAAAATTAACTTACCCATACAAAACCCACAACATATATGATTTATTGTTGTGAATGAAATGGTCTAATTATAGTTACAGGTCCAAAATCTGTTATTGGAAAACACCTAGGGCCAGGTGTCTTTCAGCTTTTATATCAAATGCTTGCTGCATAAATACACTTAACAAATTTTATTCCAACAAAAATAACTATGTAAAACTGAAAAATTTACAGCACCAAAAAACCTATTTAACACTGAAATATGTACAGCATCAGAATGCACTATTTAACTTAATACTCATGAATTGTGCAACTCTTGAAAAATAATCCATAGATGATTTCACCACATGTATCATGTACTGTGCAAGTCACATTTACTACTATGTAAATTATCCTTAGCTGGATTTACTATGCCTGTCTCGGTTCCAGTAGTTTCCACTGATAATGCATTTAACATCAGTATCATCACATGTTTATGAAGAGTTGCATAGTTGTCGACTTGTTAAAAAGTGCCGATTCTCCAAGGTGATTTTCCTAAGTAAAAATTAAGTACATTTTAATTTAAAGTATACTTTATCATGCATTGTCAGAAATTAAATGGCACATGATCATAATGTCATATTCTATAATACGATATGATAACACAAGGAATGTAACAGGGTAAAATAAGTAAAATGTTATTGTTATAATACAATTAAGTTTGTTCATACTTACCTGGCAGATATATATATAGCTGTATTTTCTGACGTCCGACAGAATTTCAAAACTCGCGGCACACGTAGTGGGCGACCAGGTGGTAGTTACCCATTCCCGCCGCTGGGAGGCGGATATCAGGAACCATTCCATTTTCTATTCATATTTTATCCATGCCACTGTCTCCTGAGGGGAGGAGGGTGGGCACTCTAATTATATATATCTGCCAGGTAAGTATGAACAAACTTAATTGTATTATAACAATAACATTTTGTTCATGAAACTTACCTGTCATGATATATATATCTGAATCCCACCTTCGGATGGTGGGAAGAGACAGAATAGGATTTTTAGGAAACTTAATTAAGTAGATGATGTACATCTTGTTCCTTACCTGTTAGCAAAGTAGACTCTGTGATTACTGTCACTTAAGCCTGCTTCTGCTTTAATCCGAGTTGCCAGCCAGGTGGAGACCTGTAGTGCTGGTGCGCTCTAGATGCTCTGTCAACGGGGACGTGACCTCAACGTGACAAGACCATCGAGCCAAACATGATGAGGGCTACGAAGCAACTGACCACCACCTGACCAACTAACCAAAAAAACCCTGACAGTTAATCTAAAGAATGGGGAGATTTTCACAGAAGATCTCACCATCAACCAAAAACACAACAATAAAACTAACCTATTCTAAGCTAAGGGATAGGAAGAGAGCTACCTTCAGCCCCCAAAAACTGTGTCCGCAGAAATGTATGGCCCCCAAAGAACTACAGTTCTCGTAAATCGTTCTCACATCCCGAAGGTAATGTGAGGCGAATACGGAATTGCTCCCCCAAAAGGTGCTATCAAGGATATCCTTGATAGACATATTCCTTTGGAAGGCAAGAGAGCTAGCTCGGCTCTGACTTCGTGAGCTTTCACTTGTAAGAGGCTCAATCAGTCTTCTGGCAAGATGAATGAGCCTCTTTAATGACGTCCCTCAAAAGAAAGCCACAGCATTCTTTGACAAAGGCAATTCTGGTCTTTTCACCGAGCACCAGAGATTACCTGAGGGACCTCTCTTACCTCTTTAGTTCTGTGAATATAGAACTTGAGAGCCCTGACAGGGCACAGGGCTCTCTCTGGTTCTTGACCCACGAGACTCGACATACCTTTTGATCTCAAAGCTCTTGGGCCAAGGGTTAGACTAAGGGTTCTCGTTCTTAGCCAAGAAAGTTGACTCAACGAGCAGACAGCGTTGTCCCCCTTGAATCCCACTTGGCTACTGAACGCTTGGATTTCACTAACTCTTCTTCGCCGTCGCCAGAGAAGTTAGAAAAAGCGCTTTCTTCTTTCGTCAAATTCCCATAGACCGCTTCATGGAGAGGCTCAAAAGGACTTTGACATTAAAATTTAAGAAACCACATCGAGGTTCCAAGAAGGCGGTCTCGCTTGTGGAATCTTGGTGGTTTCAAATGATCTCAAAAGGTCGTGGAGATCCTTGTTGTCAGAGAGGTCCAGTCCTCTGTGTCGAAAAACGGCCGACAACATACTTTTATATCCCTTAATGGTCGGGGGACTGCCAATTTTTGTACATTTCGTAGGAAAAGCAAAAAATCGGCTATGTGGTTCACAGAGTCGTGGAAGAGGAAATTCCTTGCCTTTCTGCACCATGCCCTGAAGGAGGCCCACTTTGATTGGTAAACAGCTCTTGAAGAGGCTCTTCTAGCATTAGCGATTGCTCTCGCAGCTGCTTTCGAAAAACTCTCGCTCTGGCCAACTTTTCGATAGTCTGAACGCAGTCAGATCCAGAGCGGAGAGGTTTTGGTGATACCTTTCGAAGTGAGGCTGTTTGAGTAGATCTCTCCTCCAGGGCAACGTCCTTGGGAAGTCCCACAAGGAATGTCATGACCTCTGTGAACCATTCTCTTGCTGGCCACATCGGGGCGATCAGGGTCAACCTTGTCCCTTCTGATGCTGCGAACTTCCTCATGACTTCCCCCATAGATCTTGAATGGAGGAAAAGCGTAAAGGTCTAGGTCTGTCCAACTCCAGAGCAACGCATCCACCGCAATTGCTCCTGGATCCAGGAATGGGGAGCAATACAGAGGAAGCCTTTTCGTCCTCGACGTCGCTAACATGTCGACCAGAGGACGTCCCCACAACTTCCATAGTTGCTGACACTTCTTGTGTAAAGTCCACTCTGTTGGCAGGATTTGATCTTGTCAACTGAGAAGGTCTGCTCTGATGTTCTGCACACCTGCGACGAATCGTCAGAATCTTTATCTGTTTCACATTTGCCCATAGCAGAACTTCCCTTGCCAGGTGAAAGGGATCGGGAGTGAGTTCCTCCCTGATTCTTCAGATATGCAAGGGCTGTGGTGCTGTCCGAGTTGACTTGGATGACCTTGCTGTCACTTTGTCTTCGAAGAACTGCAGCGACAGGAAGATCGCTGCTAGTTCTTTCACATTGATGTGCCAGGCTACCTGTTCCCCTCTCCAGGAGCCTGACACTTCCTCCCCTCCTAGTGTTGCTCCCCAACCGGAAATGGAAGTGTTCTGTAAAAACAACCACTAGGTCGGGGTGCTCAGAAGATTTTTGGGATCAAGCCCTCTCGCGAACCTTCTGGGGAGGGTCGAGCCAGGCCAAAATCCCCCCCCCCTTCCAACCAAAAAAAAACCGTGGCGCCTTTTTACCTGAAAAAAAACCCCATCTTTAAGTGGCTTTTTACTGTATTTGAATCTTTAAGATCGCATTCAGATCCTCCTTGGCTTTCCATTCTTCCGCTAGGAAAAATTGAAGAGGCCTGAGGTGCAGTCTTCCCAAGGAGACAAACTTTCCAGCGAGGAAATGGTGCCCAGCAGACTCATCCATTCCCTCGCCGAGCAAGTCTCTCTCCCTAGGAAGGCTGAGACTTTCTCTAAGCCTAGACGCTGACGTTCCTGGGACGGAAACGCCCGAAAAGCCACTGAATCCATCTGAATCCCCAGATACAACGATGGACTGTGTCGGGGTCAGATGTGACTTTTCGGAGTTGACTAAAAGTCCCACAGGGACTTTGCTAAGGTTAAAGTTGACTGAAGGTCCTTCAGACATTTTCCTTTCGACGAAGCTTCTGATCAACCAAATCGTCGAGGTATAGGGATTTATTCTGATCCTGAAGAATGTAACCACCTCGCCACATTCTTCATTATTACGGTAAATACCATCGGGCCGAGCTGAGACCGAAACAAAGGGGCTCTGAATTGCCATACTCTGTTTCCTAAGATGAATCTCAGGTACTTCCTTGAAAGAGGGTGGACAGGGACGTGAAAGTAAGCGTCTTGCAGGTCTAGGGACACCATCCAGTCGCCAGGTCTCAAGGCTCCTAGCACTGACTGAGACGTCTCCATCTTGAACTTGCTTTTTTCTACTAAAAGATTGAGCCTGCTTACATCCAGGACTGGGCGCCACCCGACGACTGCTTCAGTACCAGGAAAATCCTGTTGTAGAAGCCTGGTGACCCCAGGCCACTCGACTTGCTCCACCGCTCTCTTTTTCGATCTTCTGATCTAAAAGATCGAAAAGGATGCGCTTCTTCTCTCCCTGATAAGACGGGGAAAGGTCTCTGGGAGTTGATGTTAGAGGAGGAGGATGCAAAAAGGGGATCTTGTACCCTTGTTCTACGATCTTGAGAGTCCAAGGGTCCGCCCCTCTCTGCCTCCATGCATCCGCAAAAAACTTCAGTCTGGCCCCGACTGGCGTCTGAAGGACATGTTCTTCATTTGGTTGACTTCGGTTTGAAGGAAGCTCTTCCTCTTGAAAGTCCTCTCCCTCGAGGAGCTGCTCTCGAGGGAGGAGCTCCGCGAAAGGGTTTAACTTTCTTCGGAGGTCTCACAAACGATGATGCCGAAGGAACTGCTGGACGCCTCGAGGACTGTGCTAAAAGGTCCTGGGTCGCCTTCTCCTGCAAACTAGTTGCTAGATCTTTTACCAACGTCTGGGGGAAGAGATGGTCCGAAAGAGGAGAAAAGAGCAATTCCGCTTTCTGAGCGGGAGTAACCGACTTTCGCGGTGAAATTACAAAGAAGAGCTCTTTTCTTAAGGAAAGCTGTTCCAAAGTGCGAAACTAGCTCTTCCGAACCATCCCTGACGGCCTTGTCCATACATGACAACACACTGGACAGCTCCCCTAGACTGAGAGTCAGGGCTTCTAGATTGAAGGTCAAGAACTCCCAAGCACCAGTCCAAGAAGTTAAAGACTCCCAACGTTCGCAGCAGTCCTTTCAAGTGGTGGTCCGTCTCCGTAGGAGTCCAGGACACCTTTGCAGCTGATAAGAGGGACCTCCTCTGGGCGTCCACTAAGCTGGAGAAGTCCCCAAGTGCAGACGAACGAACGGAACCTTCACACCCACGTCTTCCTTGGTCTCATACAAACGCCTCCTTCCCGGCGAGTCTAGAGGGAGGAAGGCGAAAGTCGTCTTGCCCTGATCCTTCCTTCGAGTCATGAAGTCCTGGAGCTTCTTGAAAGCCCTCTTGGTTGAAAGAGAAGTCTTCATTTCAACAAACTCCGGTGTCTTGAATGATTTGGAAGACGAAAGTTGCGAGGGAGGAGACCTAGGAGCTGCCGGCTGAAACTTGTCCCCGAAGGACGAACGTAACAGCCGCACAAGAACCTTATAGTCCGACAGAAGAAACCAAAGGAGGTTCCTCTTCCACTGAGCTCGCTGGACTACTATGTTCCCAAATTCTCTAAGAGGAACAGGTGATCGTCCATCCGGAGAGGGCGTACGTCCAGCAGGTCTAGGCTTGAACAAAGGCTTCCGCTGCTTAGAAGTTGACGCTTCAGGCACGGACTCGTCCTTGCGATGATCCTTAAAACTTCTAACTGAAGAAGTCTTATGCTTCTCGATAGCACTACTTCTAATAAACTCCTTATGGGGAGACACGTCTCTCCGAGCGTCCACACGAGCGTCCTGACGAGAGGCTTCAAAAGCGTCCCGCTTTCCCTGCTTAGCATGGAAAGCGTCCTGCCTCGTGCGAAAAGCGTCCTGCTTAAAACGGAAAGCGTCCTCAAAAGCGTCCTGCTTCACGCGGAAAGCGTCCTGACGAAAGCGAAAAGCGTCCTGCTGAGCGCAAGCTATATCAGGAGAACGAGATCGGCGATGATCCGAAGGCGGGGAAAGAGACGAACGAGGAGAGAGATGAGACAGCTTAGTCCTCTTGACGGGCAGCCTGACGTCCTTTCTCCGCTTAGGCTCGACTGCTGCTGGCGAGTCTTCTGAGCCATAAAGGTAAAAATCTGTTCCTGAAGGGACCAAAAGAAAAAAATATACAGGCGGTCCCCGGGTTACGACGGTTCCGGCTTACAACGTTCCGAGGTTACGACGCTTTTTCGAGTTAACGACGCTTTTAAAAAAATGCATACTATGATAAAAATCCTTTATAGTTTAGCACAGTATATTAATAAAAATAAGTTTTCTGGTTAGATTACAACAAAAATTTTGAGATTATGCTTTTTTGATTTTTTCGACACTGTTTTCCGACACTGTTTAGATTATGAAAAAATGATTTTCGAACACTTGTTGTGTATTTTTCTATGTTTTTTAGTGACGCCTCATATGCGGAACTAGTTTCCGAGCGAATGAATACATACTAGTTTACATATAATAGTCCCAAAAGCGCAAATAATGAAAAAATCATTGCTTGTTTCCAGTAATAATAACAAACGAAGTTTCTGCTTAGATTACAACGCAAATTCCAAGTATCCAAAGAGAGACATTATCCAGTAATTTGATCAGAGAGAGAGAGAGAGAGAGAGAGAGAGGCGTCTTCCGACGCTCCGAGTTAAGGACAGAGAAGTGTTCGTTTCGTTAAACGGTTTGAGATTATGATGATTTTCGACACTTTTTATGTTGTATTTTTCTATGTTTTTTAGTGACGCCTCATATGCGGAACTAGTTTCCGAGCGAATGAATACATACTAGTTTACATATAACAGTCCAAAAGCGCAAATAATGAAAAAATCATTGCTTGTTTCCAGTAATAATAACAAAACGAAGTTTCTGGTTAGATTACAACGCAAATTCCAAGTATCCAAAGAGAGACATTATCCAGTAATTTGATCAGAGAGAGAGAGAGAGAGAGAGGCGTCTTCCGACGCTCCGAGTTAAGGACAGAGAAGTGTTCGTTTCGTTAAACGGTTTGAGATTATGATGATTTTCGACACTTTTATGTTGTATTTTTCTATGTTTTTAGTCGACGCCTCCATATGCGGAACTAGTTTCCGAGCGAATGAATACATACTAGTTTACATATAACAGTCCAAAAGCGCAAATAATTGAAAAATCATTGATGTTTGCCAGTAATAATAACACGAAAACGAAAGTTTCTGGTTAGATTACAAACGCAAATTCAAGTATCCAAAGAGGAGACATTATCCAGTAATTTGATCAGAGAGAGAGAGAGAGAGAGAGAGAGAGAGAGAGAGAGGAGAGGAGAGAGAGAGAGAGAGATAGAGAGAGAGAGAGAGAGAGAGAGAGAGAGAGAGAGAGAGAGAGAGAGAGAGAGAGGCGTCTTCCGACGCTCCGAGTTAAGGACAGAGAAGTGTTCGTTTCATTAAACGGCCTCTGACTCATGGCAGGAAATGTTTTGTTGATACTAATAATATAAGCCTATTTAAAGATACATTTACTTTAATTAGTCTATATGATACGTAAATAGTAATCAGCTGTTCTTGTAGCCCTCAAGATTTTGCAAAATCACTCCAGGTTGTACATAAAACTTCAAGAATGTAGTGTCACCAGAGGATTACAAATAGTTTTTACCTTCAAGAACCAGCATTCTTTTATGAAAATAACTCCTCAGGGTTTGTACATAAAACTACAGGAAACAACCATAGTAGTGTAACCGCAAAGGATTACAAGTAAGGGTTTTTATAATAACTTTTTATTAGTTTAAGACATATTTCCAAGCGTCGTTCCGGCTTACGACGCGTCTCAATAACGGAACCCCCGTCGTAACCCGGGGACTGCCTGTACTTCGTAGGTGACGAACAAGATGGGGCAGGACTGAACCTGAGAGAAGGCGAGGGGCGAGGGGACGCCTCCTTCCTTCTCACAGGTACAGCTACTGCTTTTCAGGGATACGCGCCTGTGCGTGCAACCCATAGACCTCAGGGATACGCGCCTGTGCGTGCAACCCAGAGCCGGTCGTCGGAAAAGAAGGTTTTACCTCTCTTCTGAGGAGGGAAAGCGTCATAGGCTTCTCCGAAGAAATCGGCGATGCCGGACGTGAAGCGTCCTCAGCACGAAACGTCCTTTTCAGCGGACGAGAGTCTCTCCGAGCGCTCCACCCCTTGCGCGGGGTGGGAGGACGCTTCGGGAGGACGAAAAACACAGTCCTTAAGGATGAGCGCGCCGTGCGCGCTCCTTGACAGCCTGGGACTTTGCAACAAGGTCTGCCGAAGGGACGCCAGATCGGTGAGGAGCCCCCGTAACCCTCTTGCGGCTTTCGACATACCCTCTCCCTGAGTCCTGGGAGTCCGATAGAGGTCTAGGCCTAGAGGCATTATGGGGCCGATCTGACGCCCCCTCCACAACACTAGGGGCACGATCACAAACTTTCACAGGGCCAGTTTCCAAGGCCAACACTTTAGATTCAAGAGTGCGCAAAGACTCGAGAATCAGAGAAAGGGCATTACCTTCTCCAGACACAGAAACAGGGCCCGGAGGCAACATCACAGGTTTAGGTGAAACAAAATCTACCGGTGTTAGAGGAGGAGAAATGTTACATTCCTTACCTTTTGTAGAAACTGCTCCTGGAGGAAGCCCTCCTGACTCTATCACGCTCCAATTTACGCAGATAGGTCTCATACATCTTCCATCCATCATCGGTCAAATCCTTACATTCATTGCACCGATCATCAACCAAACAAACATGCCCCCTGCATTCCATACAAACGGTGTGAGGATCAACTGAAGGTTTAAGAAGCCTCACCTTACATTCACTCCTACACACACTCTGAAACTCCCTGTACTTGATCCCGACATCATGTACACAGAAAAGCCAATCCAAATTAAAAAACAGTCCACTATTACGCGTGCCAATCCAACAATCCAGAGTCGATAACCAAAAGTCAATCCAGATACTTAGAAGCGAGATAATCCAAAAATCCTAGACGGAGGTACTGCAAACAGTTGTTTCCAGCACCGGCGACAGAAAAAATATGAATAGAAAATGGGAATGGTTCCTGATATCCGCCTCCCAGCGGCGGGAATGGTACTACCACCTGCCGCCCACTACGTATGCCGCGAGTTTTGAAATTCTGTCGGACGTCAGAAAATACAGCTATATATATATCTGACAGGTAAGTTTCATGAACAAAATAAAGTTTTAACAAAAATATCATTATTTTAAAAAATACAACTGTACTATTTGACTTTTGAAAATGGGTATTTCCCTCCATAAAAATTTTGGTTTTGAGAGCTTTTCAGTTTTTGGAATTACGGATAAAGGATCAAAAACTTGCAATGGTCATTACCATCACATGGGCTAACTGTAGCAGGCTGGTATTGAAAAGCTAATCTTACTTTTACGAACACACTAAAAAGGTATTGGTCCATCTATTCCTTTACAGTTAAATACAATGGCTTGCTTACTAACTTTTTTATCCTCTTCATAATAAAGGTACTAGTTTGGAACCTCGGCATACAAAAGTCACAACTTACAAAAAATTCAAGTTACGAAAGCAAAGAAAGATTTTTTGGCCTCTGCATAAGAAAATAATTCAGGTTACGAAAGTGTGTTACTGTAAAGTCCCGAGATTCGCCCAAACCACCAAGAATAATTTTAAAACTCGCACGCTGCCAACTGAGTAGACTCACCACCATCCTCCTGCTCTCCCATTGATTCCTTATGCTAGTCACTGCCATAAGATCCTGCTCTCTTATTGGCCAGCATCATGCCTCTATGTAAAGGCGTTCCTTGACCATTTTTTTGCGGCAGCGTTATCGTAAACACTGGAATTCGTTCCTTCACATATACGTATTTAGTTTGTTAACGTAAATTCGTGTTAGTGATTTTGCTTTCATTGTATTGTAAGTTACTTTCTCGTGTTGTGTGTGAACTTAATTACTTACGTCATTAACCATTGGTCCCAAGAATGTTGAAGAAGTTCACGGAAAGAAGAGGATGCTTTCTATGGAGAACGAGGATGGAGATAATGAAGAAGTGCTAATGTTTTCTGCCATTTGTTAATGTGTTTCGTAAAATTTAGTGTTAATGTTTTCTGCCATTTTTTTTTTAAGGTGTTTCGTAAAGTTAGTGTTCATGTTTTCTGCCACTTGTCCTCCTCCTCTGTCCCCACTTACGGTGATCGCCTCACTCGAGAGGTAAGGTTAGGTTTCACATTTTACTACATATGTACGTACATGTACGTAAAATATTGCTTGTACCATGTACACTAATACACTTTATTTACAGGTACGTACTACAATAAAGGTTATGTTAGGTATTGAATGGTCTACATTGTTGTATTTCATTGTTTATTGGTCAATTTAGCTTTATTATAAAATTTACTGTGGTGTTTTTGTAGGGCTTGGAACGAATTAGGCAATTTACAACTAACATTTGGTTCAAGATACGAAAAAATCATATTAACCCTCTTACGCCTAAGCCCTAAAAACCAAAACGTCTCCCGTATGCCGAGGCGGGTTTGGAGTGAGAATGGAAGCGGAAAATTTTTTTTTTCAAAAAATCACGGTGCGCTTAGTTTTCAAGATTAAGAGTTCATTTTTGGCTCCTTTTTTTTTGTCATTGCCTGAAGTTTAGTATGCAACCATCAGAAATGAAAAAAATATCATTATCATATATAAATAATGCAATATATGGTAGCAAAAAAAAAATTCATACATAATTGTATTCAAATCAAGCTGTGCGAAAAACGGTTAAAGCTAATGAGTTACTTTTTTTTCGTTATATTGTACACTAAATTGTGATAATTTTGAATTTTGATATATAACACATTGTAAAACGATCAAAGCACACAGAAAAAATATTATCACAAAATGATGGGTGAATTCGTAACGCGCGAACGTAAAAACAAATTTTTTTTTTTTCAAAAATTCACCATAAATCTAAATTTTGCTCTAGAGACTTCCAATTTGTTTCAAAATAAAGACAAATGATTGAATAATACGATACTGTAAGAGTTTTAGCTTAGAATTGCAGTTTTCAACCATTTCGGACGAGTTAAAGTTGACCGAATGTCAATTTTTATATATATTTTTTATATGCAAAATTGCAAAAATGAGAATAGCTACAACTTTCAAATATTTTTTATTTTTATTTTCATGAATTTGCGCACATTTTCATATATGAGACTATAAAACGCCTAATATGAAAAGGAGCAAATATTAGGAGAATGCGACGTACCCATTTCAGAGATTTGCGGCCAGGAATCGGCGCGTGGAGGGAAAGAAAGTCTTTTTTAAAAATTCACCATAAATCTAAATATTGTGCTAGACACTTCGAATTTGTTTCAAAATGAAGATAAATGACTGTATATTACTAGATTGTAAGAGTTTTAGCTTACAATTGCATTTTTCGACTATTTCAGTAGAGTCAAAGTTGACCGAACGTGGTTTTTTTTTCTATTTATCGTGATTTATATGCAAATATTTCGAAAAAGAGAAAAGTTACAACCTTCAATAATTTTGGTTGTATTCTACATAAAATTGCGCACATTTTCATATATAAAACTTTACGTAATGGCTAATTTAAAATGATGCAAAAATTTCGACAATCGCACGAAAAAATTTCTGATTTTTTTCGAAAGAGTTACTGCGCGGATGTAAGGAAATTTTTTTTTTTTTCATAAATTCATCATAAATCGAAATATTGTGCTAGAGACTTCCAATTTGTAGCAAAATGAAGGTAAATGATTGAATATTAATAGAATATAAGAGTTTTAGCTTCCAATTGTGTTTTTCGACCATTTCGGTAGAGTCAAAGTTGATCGAAGGTTGAAATTTTTGCACTTATTGTTATTTACATGAAAATATTTTAAAACTGATAAAAGCTACAACCATGGGTTGTTTTTAGTTGTATTGTGCATGAAATTGCGCACATTTCCATATATAAAACTTTATGTAACGGCTAATTTAAAATGGTGCAAACATTAGGACAATCGCACGAAAAAATTTATCAGAAGAGTTACCACGCGGACATAAAAAAAACGTTTTTTCATAAATTCACCATAAATCGAAATATTGTGCTACAGACGTCCAATTTGTTGCAAAATGAAGGCAAATGATTGAATATTACTAGAATATAGGAGTTTTAGCTTACAATTGCTTTTTTCAACCATTTCGGTAGAGTCAAAGGTGACCGAAGGTTGAAATTTTGGCACTTATCGTTATTCATATGAAAATATTTCAAAACTGACAAAAGCTACAAATCATGAGTATTTTTTAGTTGTATTCTACATGAAATTGCGCATTTTCATATATAATACTCCATGTAACGGATAATTTAAAATGGTCCAAAAATTATGTCATTGACGAAATAATTTTTGAGATGTGTCACTCATACTTTTTAGTGCGATAAGAAAGTAATTCGCGCTTGCGCGCCTGCGTAACGATTGTAAACAAAACAACGCCTTGATCTGTGAACTCCCAGCATCCCCCAAGGTGCGTGATTCAAAAGTTTTCGGCTGGTAGGCCTATAAGTATTTTTCTGCAAATGAAAAAATTTTTTTTTTTTGAGTAGAAGTATAATACGTCCAATCGGCATACGGGAGACATTTTGACACGACGTTTAATACGTCCGATCGGCACAAGAGGGTTAAAAAGGCTGCATCGGAACGGATTAATTTTGTATCCTGAGGTACTACTGTACGTTTTTTTCCCTTCATATCTTGATTTAATAAAGGTACTACCATACTGAAACTCTAACCATAATTTTCATGATTCACAATCAAACTTCGAACACTAAGGAAATTTGCTTCCACAAACTTCAAACATCAAGGAAATTTGCTTCCAAACTTGTCACCAACATTACAATACTCCATAATCTGTCTACAGTGATTCAAGAACTTGTGTATTCTTTGCATTATGTCAAACTATCTACTGAGACTATGAAGATGACATTTCAACAAAATATTTTACTTCATTTACATCTAAAATAAATACTACCAAAAGCTAAAATTCACCTAATTTTAAGGTAAACTCTTACCTCTCCTGGCTAGCCGAGTGTCTGCATCTGAGTCAACGAACAACTTCATGTGGAAATGAGATCGAATTTCTGGTTGGTAGAACATTAAGATACCCTCAAACAACACTACATCAGCAGGATAGAGTGTTGTTGTGCTTTCCAATCTGAAAGTTAAAAAAATTAAGTCATTTCACTGTGTTCTATATAACTTAGCCTGAATGACAAACACAAAACAAATTTCACTGTAGTTTCGGAGTACATAAAAAATTTTTGCAAGGATATCCAAGGCTTCCTTAAAACATACAGAAAACAGAAAATGGAATACAAGCAGATCAGTGGAATCTCATGTATTATTTTGCATGTAAAATGTCTCAAGGATAACTTATAGGCAGCAACATCAATTGAACATACTCAAAACTAGTAAATTCCAAGTGTTGAACAGTGAATTTTCTTTAGAGAAAATTTTTTTCATGCAAATATATCCCTCATAATTATTATTTTCTCTAACAGAAAGCACAGTAACACATGGAAAATACACTGCCTGAAGCCTTGAATACCTATCAATCACTTGCCTCACTTTCATGTAGTCTGAAAATAAGGCTTAAAGATCAGACTGACTGGGTGGAAGGAAACTATCACATAAGAATGCCAATTAAGAGAGCAAAAAGGGACTGGTTTAGTTCAAGGAGCAAGGCACAGTAGCGGGTTATTAAGGACAGCCCTTTCCACAATGTAAGACAAGGCAGCAAAACCCAGGGAGTCCAAGTAAGAGCCCTAAAGTCAAATATGTCCCTATTTTTGTACTTAATCTTATTCTGGGATTTACTGGGATGTGCAAACAGAGATACTCTTAGTCACGAAATCCTGGGAAATGGAAGCCACCACAATTTGGGTGAAAAGGTATTGAGTCCACTGGAATTTTTAGGAGGGGAGAGGAAAAAAGAATGCAACCCTGAGGGGCAAAAACCAAGATGAATGAGTAAGGCTGTGGGGACTACTGATAAGAAGCAACTTGAAGGCTTGTGGATATCATGGGAATTGCCTGAGCCCAACAGGGTAAAAAGCACAAAAAGTTCCCAAAGAGACAATAATCTAACACAGTATCAAAACCCAAATACTGTCAAATGAATACATAATAAGTGGAGGAGGAAAGCTTGCCATCCCTGTGACAACTAAAATGACCTTTGGAGAGCAACCCTCTTTCAGGTTATGCCTACTAATTCAACCGTCTTTCAGGTTATGCCTACTAATCAGAAATAGGATGTGCAGGCCACAGAAGATACTAAAACCAATGGAAAAGGCTAGCCTAGAAGACACTTCCAGGCAATATCGAAATTAAGGGCTGGGAATAGAAAGAACAAGAAAGGTGGAAACCATTGCTACTTAGATAGAAAAAAAAAAAAATTCTCAGGAACATCTAAAACTTCCAAGCATGTTTGTGCTGCCTGAACAGGAAAAGTGAATGATCCCAGGCTGCAGACAATCAGAACCAAGGGAACCCAACAGTCAAGGCAGGATTCCATCAAGGCAGCATGTGGCATGCGACTGATTGGCTTTCAATCAGGAGACTTGTTGCCGAGACAAGGAAACCACCGTTGTGGCTTCTAGCATGCTATGTGCTATGTTGACTGTTGAATGCCACAACACCTTTTCCACCAATTCAACAAACACTAGGCCATTTATCTACACACTCGGCAGACGGTCACTGCTGCTGCCCATTTAGTGCTGTGCTCTCATGCACACCACACAATCTTCTGATAATGATGATGATGATATAATAATAACAATAGCAAGGAAAGCTGCTGTGACCTATTAATACTGAAATGCCTACCAAAGAAGGCTGATAAAAAATGACCAGTTACTTGAATACCTTATTTAAAAAAAACCTCGTATAAATCACTGCACAAAAGTACGATAACAACATGCGTGAGTGAACGTGCGCAGTTCTTGATCTTTTCTACTAGTTAACACTTCAAACGCTGATTGGACGTATTAATCGTCGATATAAATTCTCTGTTGGGTTCCGATTGGACGTATGGTACGTCGATATAAAGTTTAAGAAATTCGCGGAAAAATACTTATAGGCCTACTAGGCGAAAACTTTTGAATCACTCGCCTTGGGGGATGCTGGGAGCTCACGGATCAAGGTGTTGTTTTATTTACAATCGTTACCCAGGCACGCAGCGCGAATTTCTTTCTTCTAGCACTAAAAAGTATCAGCGACACATCTCGGAAATTATTTCGTCACCCTGACATAATTTTTGCCCCCTTTTTATATAGCCGTTCCATGGAGTATTATATATGAAAATGTGCGCAATTTCATGTAGAATACAACAAAAAACAACTCATGGTTATAGCTTTTATCAGTTTTGAAATATTTTCATATAAATAACGATAACTGCCAAACTTCAACCTTCGGTCAACTTTAACTCTACCGAAATGGTCGAAAACGCATTGTAAGCTAAAACTCTTATATTCTAGTAATATGCAATCATTACCTTCATTTTGCAACAAATTGGAAGTCTCTAGCACAATATTTTGATTTATGGTGAATTTATGAAAAGAACTTTTTCCTTACGTCCGCGCGGTAACTCTTCCGAAAAAATCATAAATTTTTTTGTCCGATTGTTGTAATGTTTGCACCATTTTAAATTAGCCGTTACATAAAGTTTTATATATGGAAATGTGCGCAACTTCATATAGAATACAACTAATAACAACCCATGGTAGTAGCTTTTATCAGTTGTGAAATATTTTCATATAAATAACGATAAGTGCCAAAATATCAACCTTCGGTCAAATTTGACTCAACCGAAATGCTCAAAAAACGCAATTGTAAGCTAAAACTCTTACATTCTAGTAATATTCAATCATTTACCTTTATTTTGCAACAAATTGGAAGTCTCTAGCACAATATTTCAATTTATGGTGAATTTATATATATATATAAAAAAAAAAAAAAAAATCCTTATGTCCGCGCAGTAACTCTTCCGAAAAAATTCATAAATTTTTTTTTCATACGATTGTTGTAATGTTTGCACCATTTTTAAATTAGCCGTTACATAAATTTTATATGTGAAAATGTGCACAATTTCATGTAGAATACAACAACAAAAAACCCATGGTTGTAGCTTTTATCAGTGTTGAAATATTTTCATACAAATAACGATAGTACCAAAATTTCAACCTTTAGTTCAACTTTGACTCGACCGAATGGCCAAAAAATGCAATTGTAAGCTAAAACCTATTACAAATTTTTCTAGTAATATCCAATCATTTACTTTTATTTTGCAACAAATTGGAAGTCTCTAGCACAATATTTTGATTTATGGTGAATTTATGAAATAAACTTTTTCCTTACATCTGCGCGGTATCTCTTCTGAAAAAATCATAAATTTTTTTATCCATTACATAAAGTTTTATATATGAAAATATGTGCAATTCCATGTAGAATACAACAAAAAATTACCTATGGTTGTAGCTTTTATTAGTTTTGAAATATTTTCATATAAATAACGATAAATTCTTCGTTTCGGTCAACTTTAACTCGCCCGAAATGGTAAAAAAACTGCAATTGTAAGCTACTATACTTACAGTTTAGTAATATTCAATCAATTACCTTCATTTTGCAATAAACGGGAAGTCTCTAGCACAAAATTTCTATTTATGGTGAATTTTTGAAAACAGGTTTTTTTTAAGTCCGCGTGTTACGAATTCATGCATCATTTCGTGATAATATTTTCTCTGTGTTGCCTTGATCGTTTTACAATGCGTTATATACCAAAATGATTGCAATTTAGTGTACAATAAAAAAAAAATTAACTCGTTAGCTTCAACCGTTTTGCTCACAGCGAGATTTGTATACAATTATATATGAAATTTTTTTTCACGTCATATATCCCAATCTTTATATATAATAATGATATTTTTTTATTTCTGATGGTTGCATACTAAACTTCAGGCAATGACAAAAAATGAGCCAAAAATGAACTCTTAATCTTGAAAACTAAGCGTGCTGTGATTTTTTGGAGAGAGAGAGAGAGAGAGAGAGATAGAGAGAGAGAGAGAGGAGAGAGAGAGAGAGAGAGAGAGAGAGAGGAGAGAGAGAGGAGAGAGACGAGAGAGAGAGAGGAGAGAGAGAGAGAGCGAGAGAGAGAGAGAAATCCGCTTCAGCACTCACTCGCGAACACCACCAGCATACAGGAGACGATTTTTAAAATACCGCTTCAGCGTTTAAGGGTTAAACTTCTCTGCTAATCCCCACAGTGCATCCAGTTTAGCAAGGTTATTCTTGTACTCTGTCAAGCATATATCCCATGGAACAGCCTTTCCTACATTCTTGTATAAATTCTATGGTTTTTTCTTGTGACTAATTCATCTTGTTGCTTTCAACATTGAATCCTCCCTGTGGATGGTGGGAAGGCGTTTAACACTAGACAACAGTCTAAATCTTGTCACGTGTCGGGTTATACAGCAACAAGTTGCCATCTGTCGCATGCCAAACAGTTGCGTGCTACATGTTACCTTCTGTTGAACTGGTGGAAACACACTTGGCGTATGTGACAATGTAGCATGCCACATTGCCAAAATGTTGCCTCGGTGGAATGCAAACTTCAGACATCTTGAAAACACCAAACCAGGGAAACCCCATTCATACTGTAGATCTTCACAGATATCCAAGTGAAGGAACCATTCCCAAGGCACTGACAATACAAGATCTGTTGTGCCTCAATAACCGACAAGTTGAGGAACTTTGATCATGCCCTTCCTAATCACAGACAGCAATGGCGGAGAAGTAGGCCATAATCCTATTGCAATAACTTAACACAACGTCAAGGAGTTTAACTGACATAACTTCTAGCCAAAGAGGAACTGCAAATCAAGAATGTCAGTCACAGGAAATGTAAAATACAAAAAGCCCAACCAATTTTGAAAATAGTATGACAACTGACAATGCAACACACAGATGAATTCCTGGGGGGCTGATGAGAATCTAAAATAGAGAATTGTATACAGGGAATTGAGGACTGATGGGCAGAGAAGTACAAAGGAACAGGGCACATAAGAACATGAACATATGCAGGGAAGGAGATGCAGAGCTGAGAGGCCTCCCTGGAAGAAACTTGAGTGACACAGATGAGGACACAGCACTACTGAAAATGAAGAGGTAAGCAATCCAAACCATCAAGTGTGGCCTGATGCATAAATCAGATAAGTTTTTTTTTTTCCAAAATGTTACCAAAAGAGGGTGAAGCACAAGAATAACACTCAAACTTACACCGTTTGTCTGCAATGCCTAAGAATTCACAAGGAGCAACCACTATCAGGGGAAAATTCAACATTAATATGTAATAATAAATAACCTATGCAAATATCGTGAACAGAGCAAAAACATCATTCAAGTATTATTAAAAAAACAAATAAACCATTGTAGGTACAAAAATGAAAGTTCTCTGAAAGGCTATGCTTGGCTAAATAATAAAAACTATATAGAGCTATTCAAGGAAAAAATTGCTTTACTACCAAAAAAGCATTGTCAAATGATAATCTTGGTAATACAACAGGAAAAGCATTGTCAATGATAATCTTGGTAATACAACAGGAAAACAGTCATGTATGAATCTTTGTGTAAAAAAAAAACTTTTTGAACAGTAATGAGACAAGTACATACTAACAGTGATAGGTTCCTAACGAAAGACACCAACCAAAATAAAACTCTCACTGAACCACTGTGATCTACAATGGTAAAATTATGCATGTGAAATGCCTTAGTGTACGAGAGCATAAAAAACAAAGATGTGTAGAGTGTGGGACGAAATAGTCAATAACTAGGAAAGAACTTGACGCAGATTCTGGAAAGCAGAGCATATATACAAAGTTGTTAAGAGCCAAACAAAAGTATGAGAGACGGTAGTTGGCACACTTTGTTATGTGAGCTGGGCATGTGTGGTGTGATTTTCCTTCAAACTGTAAGACTGCATAGGTGGTTTCATTCTGTCCTGAGAAAGGAAAATAGGATAGATTGGCTTTATATAACAAACCAGCTTCCATCAATATTCTAAGGAACAACTTGGGAATTGTAAGCTATATACAACTACAATCTTTAAAACATTAATATCAAAATATCAACAATATATAACCACAGTCTTTAAAACATTAATAATAGAAGTTTGTGGTAACTCTCCAACACCTTCACTCGACACTTTTGAAAGTTACATTCAGATTAACATTCTTAAAATTGAACTTCATTTCAGTAATAGAAGTAAATCACTTAATACTTCCATTAGGATGCCTCATACAGTAGTATATGAAAGGTACTGTATTTGTATTCCTGTCAGAACAACTTAAAATTACAAATTTTTACGAAACTACATTATTTCCAGTTATCATTCTTCAACGTGACTCTCCAAATTCCATGCCATTGAGCAATGCACTATATAAAAATTTGTATGATATTTCCACGTGCTTTATATAGCAAAAATCTAGCCATGCAATATCCCCTCTCCCTATAAACCTATAAAACCAGAATGTAAGCTACATAAAAACAATCATGAGAACCTCAACAATATAAAATAAAAATAAATGCAATGCATGATACAAAGAAAAAAGCATTTTACCATGGAATGTCACTGCAGGACTTTTCAAGTCAGATATCTTTACATGTACAGTGGGGTCCCATATTCGCGTTCTCCGGATTCGCACTCACGCATTCGTGGATTTCTCTCCGGACGATATCTACCCCTTCTTTGTGGGGAATTCTCCTATTCGCAATATTTTTTCTATGAGAAATATCCTCAAATTCCTTTTTTTTTTTTAAATAAATTTCATCATAAAATACCAAATTTGTAACTAATTTGTATTTTTCATAACTAACAAACCTGAGGTCTTAACATTAGGATTTACTAGCGCCAAGCTGGAAACTGGTAGAATTAAAATTACAATTGTGAGATCCAGGGACTAATGGTGGGTTTTTTCTTGAATTTTAACTAACAAAACAGCAGTTTTCAGCATTTTTATAGGGGTTCCAACTATTCATGTGGGGAGGGGGGGGTCTGGTACAAATCCTACGTGAATACGGGGGGACCACTGAACTGCTACAAATTATAATGGGATGACTTACCTGTGTTACTAAACTCGGGCAATTCTTCATAAGAAAGAGGGTTCAACTATAAATGGATTACTTTGGTAAACTTTGACTCTGCCTTACAAGACAACAATTTACTGAAGAGCTTCACAAAAATCACCCTGAATTTCTACAGCGCCTCACTCATATTTAGGTCCATATCTAAAACAAAAGGTTCTTTCACGATCAACACTTCCCAATTTTTCTACATAATTACCAATTGAGAAGTTATACTGTATCTTTGTTTGTGTGATATTTGCTTCCACAAAATCAAGAGTACATTATGACAGAGGCTAGGTTTGTGTCGTACAGACCAGTGAAACAAACTATACAGTTTCATCAATTTAATAAAGCTGGATGTATAAACATATGGCACCTAATGTTTAAGAAGCCATGCATCTTCCCAGGAAAGTTTTATATTTTTTAAAAATATAACCTATTTTAAATGTAATTTAAATTTTTCCTGACACAAATTATATATATATATGTATTAAGTTTTTGTGGTACATATTGGTGAATTTCTGGCCGATAGCAGCCGATACTTTTGTCATTAGTATAGGAATTTAAAATCCTTCTAGGGTGGCATAATATTGATTTTCTGTGCCACTTTTCATTTCTAGAAATGAAATTTATAATTTTAACTTAGTCTCAGATGGTCTTTCAGTATGAGTTGGAACTTGCAAAGGGATTAGTGCTTTTTTTTTTAGTTGAATGTTTTGTTGATGTATACTGAGAAACAACAAAACTCTGGTCCTTTCGTAGTATTATTTTTATTTGTGTACCATTATCTCATTTTTCTTTGGGATTACTTAATAAAAAAAATACTAGTATGTATTGTAATGAGGCAAAGGATAAACCCCTCCATTACCAGAATATTTCATAATCTAAATGAAAGTCTGTTAACTGTTTCTAGCCAATATATAAATTGAAACTCAGAATAAAAGTATATGTTAGTGATTTCAGATTGCTCGTCACCGCAATGAATTTTAGTAAGCACTACGTACCTAGATTGTTGAAAAAGCTGGTATCGGCCAAAAAATTTGGTATCATATATATACTATACATACATAATATATATATATATATATATATATATATATATATATATATATATATATATATATATATATATATATATATATATATACACAACTACTATCCGACTTACAACCTGCTCGACATACGACCACTCGTACTTACAACCTTACTTCAGACAGTTGACCATTGAGTTACTTGGCACTGCGCCATCTCATGAGAACTCTCATCACTCATGCAGCATCAGTTTGAGTTACCCTGCCCTATCTGCAGCATCATTTGGTATTAACTGTACTGTAGACTGAATTGCAAACAAATTTACGTAAGAATCGACTTTTGACATGCATGCAAAAACCTAACCCCATTGTAACTCAATGCCTGATTGGTACGTAATATATACTATTACATAAATGATTAAAAGATTGAAAAAATAAGATCTTGTCACATTAACATTACAGTAACCTAAGTAGGCACTTATATAGCAAAGGTTTGATAGTATACCCATACCCAGTACGTTGGCCACTTTCTAAGGCTCGACTTACATCCATTCTGACTTACAACCAGTGGGTCGGAACCAAACTTGGTTGTAAGTAGGATAGTACCTGTATATACACATGTATAAATATACATATATATATATATATATATATATATATATAGATATTATATTATATATATGATATATTATATATACAATATATATATATAATATATACAAGGCAGTCCCCGGGTTGTTACGACGGGGGTTCCGTTCTTGAGACGTGGCGTAAGCCGAAAATCGTCCAGTAAGCCGGAACGACGCTTGGAAATATGTCTTAAACTAATAAAAAGTTTATAAAAACCTTACTTGTAATCCTTTGGCGGTTACACTACATGTTGTTTCCTGTAGTTTTATGTACAAACCTGGAGTTATTTCATAAAAGAATGCTGGTTCTTGAAGGTAAAAACTATTGTAATCCTCTGGTGACACTACATTCTTGAAGTTTTATGTACAACCTGGAGTGATTTTGCAAAATCTTGAGGGCTACAAGAACAGCTGATTACTATTTATGTATCATATAGACTAATTAAAGTAAATGTATCTTTAAATAGGCTTATATATTAGTATCAACAAAACATTTCCTGCCATGAGTCAGAGGCCGTTTAATGAAACGAACACTTCCCTGTCCTATCTGTTCAGAAAATAAACGTTACGTCAATCCCCGAGACCATTGTTGCCAAAGCGTCTCTCTCTCTCTCTCTCTGATCAAATTACATTGGAAACTTGACATACGATTGCCCTAATATACGAATGTTTTGAGATATAACAGAAAATTTGCGAAAATACAAGCTTTGATATACAACGAAATATTTGAGATACGATTTTGCGATGAGTGTTAGTTGTATAGGCGACCGATAAATGGCGTTCAGTCTGTTTGTTTGTTGGTGCTGCATGTTAACACGTCGTTGTTTAGTTCGTTGTATTTGCGCCTATTTTTCGTGTTATTTTGTCTATTTTATTATTAACCATGGGTCTCAAAGCTAAAGACAAAGCAGGTGATAAGAAAAAACCCAAGAAAATTATTTCGATGGAAGCAAATCATGAAATTATAGCAAAGCATGAACGTGGCGTTCGTATCGTCGATTTGGCAAACGAGTATGGTCGAAATCCTTCTACAATATCCACGATCATCAAGCAGAAGGAAGCTATAAAAACCCCCGAGACCATTGTTGCCAAAGCGTCTCTCTCTCTCTCTCTCTCTCCTCTCCTCTCTCTCTCGTCCTTCTCTCTCTCTCTCTCTGATCAAATTACGTACTGGATAATGTCTCTCTTTGGATACTTCGATTTTGCCAAATATTGAGGGCTACAAGAACAGTTGATTACTATTTACGTATCATATAGACTAATTAAAGTAAACGTATCTTTAAATAGGCTTATATTATTAGTATCAACAAAACATTTACTGGCATGAGTCAGAGGCCGTTTAACGAAACGAACACTTCTCTGTCCTTAACTCGGAGCGTCGGAAGACGCCTCTCTCTCTCTCTCTCTCTCTCTCTCTCTCTCTGATCAAATTACTGGATAATGTCTCTCTTTGGATACTTGGAATTTGCGTTGTAATCTAACCAGAAACTTCGTTTTGTTATTATTACTGGAAACAAGCAATGATTTTTTTCATTATTTGCGCTTTTGGACTGTTATATGTAAACTAGTATGTATTCCATTCGCTCGGAAACTAGTTCCGCATATGAGGCGTCACTAAAAAACATAGAAAAATACAACATAAAAAGTGTCGAAAATCATCATAATCTCAAAATTTTTGATGTAATCTAACCAGAAACTTATTTTTATTAATATACTGTGCTAAACTATAAAGGATTTTTATCATAGTATGCGTTTTTTAAAAGCGTCGTTAACTCGGAGCGTCGGAAGATGCCTCTCTCTCTCTCTCTCTCTCTCTCTGATCAAATTACTGGATAATGTCTCTCTTTGGATACTTGGAATTTGCGTTGTAATCTAACCAGAAACTCATTTTGTTATTATTACCGGAAACAAGCAATGATTTTTTTCATTATTTGCGCTTTTGGACTGTTATATGTAAACTAGTATGTATTCATTCGCTCGGAAACTAGTTCCGCATATGAGGCGTCACTAAAAAACATAGAAAAATACAACATAAAAAGTGTCGAAAATCATCATAATCTCAAAATTTTTGTGTAAATCTAACCAGAAACTTATTTTTTTTTATTAATATACTGTGCTAAACTATAAAGAATTTTTATCATAGTATGGCGTTTTTTAAAAGCGTCGTAACTCCGAGCGTCGGAAGCGTCAGCGTCGTAACCTCGGAACAAGCGTCGTAACCCAAGACGGATTTTTCCATTGAATATTTAAGAAAAAGCGTCGTAACCTCGGAACGTCGTAAGCCGGAACCGTTGTAACCCGGGGACCGCCTGTATATATATATATATATAATAATAATATATAATATAATATATAATAATAATATATATATATATATATATATATATATATAATATATATATATATATATATATATACACACACAATGATAACAATAAAAATTTGCACGTAAACCTGGTAAGCAACAAATCTGGAAATACAGCAATGCCTTGAGATACAAGCAGCCCATCATACAAATTTTTTTTTGCGATACGAGCTGCGACTTGGTGCATATTTTTGTTCAAGATAAAAGTGGAATTCCGAGATATGAACGACTGAGTCATGCTTTGGGAGGCTGCGCTAGTTGGCGCACAGGTCCAGCTTCAGCACAACCAGCACTTTTTAATGAAACTTGTTTGTCACATTTACTTAACATTTCAAAGGCAGGCAAAAGCAAACCCATCTTCTAGTTAAATAAGTTTAAAAATAGCAAACGAGATTGAAGAAAGTATTTTTTTAATGTTATACATACGATATTAAGAAATTTATAAAGTGTTATTACATAGGTATTAGGGTAAAATATGTGACTCTGACGCTGTTCTATGCCGAAAATATAGTTAAATGATTGCAAATTTAGCTATGGATGTGTCAAATTATAGATGTTCATGCTTTTATGTTTAAAATATGTATGAAAATGTATCATGTATAGGGTATTTCTATTTCTGCATAGAAATATGATACAAAGGCAGCTTTTGAAACTCCCCTTCACGTTATCAAATACCATGTTCTTTCATGTTCATTCTTGTAAGCCGCCGTCTGTCGCTCTTCCAAAAATGTTGAGTTATAAAAAGTGCAAATTTAGCGATCGATATGTCGATTTTATAAATGTACATGCTTTTATGTTTAAAATGTATGAAAATGTATTATGTATAGGGTATTTTTATTTCTGTGCAGAAATAAGATACTAAGGCAGCTTTTTGAAACTGCCCTTAACGTTATCAAATACTATGTTTTTTCGTGTTCATTCTTGTAAGTCGTCACCTGCCGCTCTCCCAAAAAAAAAAAAAAAAAAAAAAAAAAAAAAAAAAAAAAAAAAAAAAAAAAAAAAACAAAAAAAAAAAAAAAAAAAAAAAAAAAAAAAAAAAAAAAAAAAAAAAGTGTGCAAATTTAGCGATCGATGTGTCGATTTTATAAATGTTCATGCTATTATGTTTAAAATGTGTATGGAAATATATTCGGTTAGGTACATGTATTTTTATTTTGTACATAAATATCATACAAATTAAGGCAACTTTTGTAACTACCCCCCACGTTGTCAGAGGATGTTTTTTCATGTTCGTTCTTGTCTGCCACTTCCAAAAAATGCATGGTGTTAACTGGTCTAGAATTTCGAAAGAAGGTGTGCGATGGCGGCCAGGAACGGAACCCCTGCCGTTAACCGAGGGCCGCCTATATTCATTACGAGGTAGAGTGAATTGGATATTAAAGGACATTTGTAGCTTAATGCCGCGCGCACACACACACACACACACACACCCATCATACATACATACATATCAGACATACATACAATATATATATATATATATTATATAATATATATATATATAGTATGTATTATATATATATATATATATATATATATATATATATATTATATATATATATATATCTATATCTATATCTATATTTATATACACACTACATACATACATACATACATACATACATATAATATATATATAATATATATATATATATATATATATATATATATATATATATATATATATATATATATAATATATATATATATATATATATATATCTATATCTATATCTATATATATAGTACACACATACATACACTCTACTGATAACAACCATCACAAATTTGCATGTAAATCTGGGAAGCAACGAATCAAATTATTTCCAGTAAAAAAAAAAAAAAAAAAAAAAATTGTATAAGCAAATATTAAGCAAGGAATAACTTTAGGTTCTTTCTTCTGTTCTTTGAGGAGCTGAGTTACACTAGGATTCACACAAATTAAGGACTATAACCGCCTCCAGAATTTGAAATCTGCCTCAAGTCCAACTTTCAAGACCTTCAACCATCAAGGAAGAATCCTAGTGTCTCTCAAAACACAAACACGATAAAAGATAAATACAGACCACTGTATATACATAACACTGTTTTATGGTAAGTTAGACAATTACTGAATACCACTCCATATGGAGGACCTTTTAAAATAAATTACAAATGATTACTTATTCAGCAAGAGCGCAAGTCATGACTGCAAAATATCCCAAGAAAATTTTGTGCACACTATTTCAATCCAAACATCAATTGCATGGTACTATGTACTACTAAACAAAACTGCAAAAAACTTTTCCCATGATATAAAACCAAATATAGTAAATGAGAATGGCCTGTCAACATTATTATGGCATAAATAACATTCACTCTAACACTTACCGAGAGTTTTGTGACAAAGTCATAATTTGGTATCTTACATATCTTCCATCCAATATCTGACGGAGCGTTTTCAAAATGAGCTCATTATCGAAAGCATCGGGATGATCAAAATTGAAGAGGCCCTGGAAAATGCATTAAGCATGTAAAATCATAAACGCTTCCATGGTATTATTACTCATGCCAAAAAAAGGCCAGTCTTCTACAGAATAAGTTGCTCTGATTTGAACTCAACTTCAGCCATAAATAAATACGTAACAGCTCAAGCATTTTGAGTGCAATGACAACCCTAACTATCAAGTGCAACACCAAGTTAATCGTTTTCAAAATACATACAGAACTACAAATCACACTCTGCTCTATAGTAGTTGGCTTAAACTTGTAGTTGCTTACTTTGAGGGCCTTGGAAGACTCTTCTGGCGTGAGCGGACGATAAAATGAATCTTGTGAAATGCATACCACCCTTCTTTGTGAGTGTTCTATGTCATCCTGTCCCAGTTTTTCCATGATGCGTTTGCATACTGTCGACTGTAAGGAAAAATGCAATGAATAAATAGAAAAATTAGCATTCTTTTTGCTACAATTTTATTTAGTTCCAATTCTAGAAAAGAATTACATGTATGTACACTACATTGGCATACATACTAAAATAATATAAAAGACTACTTATAAGGCAGAGCCCAAGTGGGGAAAAAATGGGGCTTTCCACACTATAGTTTTGCTACCAAACCAAATTATTACAGACTTTGTAAATGGCAAAAAATTTTGATGTCTAACATATAGCCAAAAGGAACATCTGTATTATATCACCTTTAGAAAAATTATGAAAATGATGACACAACACTATTCTGATGTGTAGTATCATATTGTGGTTCATATGGCCTGCCACATTTTGGTGCAAATACTCTTCTAATATATCCAGTGAGGATAAATAGCTAAGGCTATTTTTTTGCTTTTTACTTTTTTACTATTTTACAGCACAAGTCTAAAGCGTCATAGTTTTGAATTCCAGATTCAATACACCGAATCATAATACATTATGTATTTCACTTAAAGAAGCTACAAAATTGAAATTCTCTTCTTTCCCAGAGAAGGCTTGACATTCCTGTGGCAGAGAACCTTAATCTATAAACAATATATGAACATTCCCTTGGCAAAGAAACTATAATCTATAAACAATACATTGATTATCACAAATGTTTTTACTTGACACATTGTCAGCGCTCTGACTTACTTATTGCAATATTGAATAACAATAACCTTTAACATTCAGAGCTGGTGTGAATTTCACAGAATGCCTCTTGATCTGAAAGGATACATTATAAACTCTTTCATACCTTTTAAGTTTCTGTTCATTTCAAACCTCTTAACTCCAAACACAGAAGTGCATACTATGCCACCAGCTTCTTATCTTCTTTTCTCACAGTAGGTGTGAAGTGTGAAATCTGAATAACTAAAACTAATACTAATTCTATAATGCAATATTCTGCAATCCTACTATGGTACTCTTCATTTCCTTGCTTCCCTTGCCACTTGACTCAACTCATCCTATCATCAGCAATTAGATTTACTCCTGCATACCTAAGATGAATCTAATATGATGTATATATCTGTTTAAATTATTTGTAGCTGAAACCAATGGAACCTATGCCTTGCTTACATTGACAAATCTCTCTATATTTTTTCTCATCTGTAACTGGGTGTAATATGGAATAGAAATATCAGAAGCCTAAAAATAAAATAGGTAATACCCTAAGCCTAAAAATAAAATACCTAGGTGATGCCCGAAGCTTAAAAAATAAAATAGGTAATACAGCACTGTTCACTTAAAATAACAATTTTGTTTGAATTCACTCATATCAAAGTAATGTAATAAAGGAAGCCAATTTGAAGTGATATGCTGCAAGCAGCAAACCAGTAATTTATATCCTGAAAGAGAGCACTTCATTGATCAAATTTTCATCAGCAGTAAGCTGTTCTACAAAAAAAAGGGCCATCTAAATATAAACAGGCTGTTAGAAGTTTTTTTCTAGTATACCTTCCTTCATTAAAAGCAACTCAAGTCTTCAATAATCTCCCTTCAAATTTAATACACTCACACACACGCAGTTTTACCTACACCGATACTTGTTTAAAGTTCCTTCACTCTTGTTGTTATTGGCCCTTAAGTACAAGATTTTGCCTAATATAATTTGATCACAGAACTGTTAACCAGAAGCACTTGAAGACCAGAAAATGTGCAAGAAAGGTGCCTAATGTTGACAGGCTTTACTTCATTGTTTTTTTTTTTTTTTTTTTTTTTTTTTTTTAATCATAAATATCTTGTATTCAGATGTACGGTAATAATTTCTCCCTAGAACCTTCTTTATAATTAGTTTTTCAGATTACTGGGGGCAAAATGATTAGAGTGAGTCATACAAAACAATCAGAAAAGTGGGGCAAAATGATTAGAGTGAGTCATACAAAACAATCACAAAAATGATCATCAGAGGTGTAGCACATCAACCCGACAAGTAAAACTAGATAACCCTTGCTTATTGTAAGGTTCTACTTGTAAATTATTAAATCCTAGGTATAACATTCACACAACACAGAACACTTGCCACAAGTGAGCCACATCCGCACCCAAAGCACCATCACCATGTGAACAATATATATCACACGGAATCCGTGCAACACATGAGGGTCATCCACAGAAGACAGCACAGAGTAGTAAAAAATTGCTTATATACATATACTTGCATACATCTTTCTAAAACCGACAGCAGGCCGGCTTCACCTATACTATATACAGTGGTCCCCCCGTATTCGCGGGGGATGCGTACCAGACCCCCCCGTGAATAGTTAGAATCCGCGAATGTTTGGAACCCCTATGAAAATGCTAAAAAGAGCCTATTTTGTTAGTTAAAACTCAAGAAAAACCCACTAAAAATTTTCATACTTGGTTTTTTAATAGTTTTATCACAAAAAGTGCATTTTATGATGAAATTCATCAAAAAAACCAGGAATTTGTGGATATTTATCATAGAAAAATACCGCGAATGCGCGAATTTTCCGCAAATAATGCAGGGAAACGTTCCCCAGAGAAATCCGCGAATGTGTGAGTCCGCGAATCTGGAGAACGCGAATACGGGGGGTCCACTGTATATGTGTACAGTCAACCCACGGTATTTGCGGGGATGTGTACCACAACCAATGCACCCCCCCAATAGCTAATATCCACGAATACTTAAATATTTTTTAAAATGCTTAGAACTGCCTATTTTGTTGGTTAAAAAAACTTAGAAATGCTTACACCTGAGTAATTTAATAATTTTATCAAAAAAAGGTGCATTTAGTCATGAAAAGAAATAGGCTGAAGTCAACTGAAAGTGTATATACATATATACATACATACATACATGCATATATATAATATATTATATATATAGATATTAATATATTATATATCATATATATAGTGGTACCTCGAGATACGAAATTAATCCGTTCCGAGGCGGCCTTCGTATCACGAGTTTTTCATATCTTGAACCGCATTTTACATGTAAAATACCTAATCCGTTCCAAGCCCTACAAAAACACCCCAGTAAATTGTATTTCCAGGCCTACAACATATGTTCTAGGGTTACAACGCCGATCCGACGGAAGAAATATGACTCCAAAAAGGCAAAATACTGTACATACTTGAGTAATATTCAACTGCATGTAATGTTCAATCCCATTTTTACTGCATATATTAGGACTTTAGCATTTGTCCCTTAGCAAAAGCCTAGCCTATGTTAGCAGTTGCTACTGTAGCCTAGTTTATGATTCTGACATCTAAACCTAAGAAGCTAAAAGCTTAGAATATGCCAATAAAATGTATAAATAATCAGTATGTACTCATTTCAAATAATTATTAATTAATCATGAACTATAATATACAAAAAAAAAAAAAAAAAAAAAAAAAAAAAAAAAAAAACAAAAAAAAAAAAAAAAAAAAAAAAAAAAAAAAAAAAAAAAAAAAAAAAAAAAAAAAAAAAAACTTCCAATCGTTTGTTTACATTCAGCTCTTACGAGTACCGAACGATTGCCAAGCAATCACTTTTCCTAGGACACAGTAAGCCACAAATTTTCATTAGTATCTCTCTTAAACTAACGAAACTACCAAACAGTATAATAACCATTCATTTCTATTCTTTATTCCATCTTTACCTAACGGAGATACCGAGTTACTGACAACTATAATGAAACATATACGTAACGTAATATTAAAACAGAAGAAGAATTCTAGAAAATACGTATTTGTTGGCTTCGATGATAGCAGTCAGATTTATTTTATATTTTATGATATCTAATTCACAATTTTTTTTATTAAATGTAGTATTGCATGTACTCATTTCATATAATTATTAAGTAACCATTAACAAAAAAAAAAAAAAAAAAAAAAAAAAAAAAAAATCCAACACTTACGAGTACCGAACGATCGCCAAGCAATCACTTTTCCTAGTACACAGTAAGCCATAAATTTTCATTATCTGTCTAACTACTGAAACTACCAAACAGTATAATAACCATTCATTTCTATTCTTTATTCTATCTTTACCTAATTTTTTTTTTTTATTAAATGTATTGCATGAATAAGTTTTTCAATTTACAGCATCCTTTTACCAATAGAATAGTACATAGAGCACAAGGGGTAGATGCTGACCAATAGGAGAGCAGGATCTTATGGGGTGACTAGCATCAGGAACCAATGGGAGAGCGGGAGGATGGTGGAGAGTTTACTCAGTTGGCGGGGCGCGAGTTTTAAAATTGTTCTCGGTGGTCTGGGCGAATCTCGGGACTTTACAGCAACCACCTTTCGTAACTTGAACTATTTTTGTATGTAGAGCCAAAAAAATCTTCATATTTGCTTTTGTATCTCGAGATTTTCGTAAGTTGAGCCTTTCTTATGTCGAGGTACCACTGTATATAATATGTACATGTATATAATATATTGTATATATATATATATATAATATACTATATATATATATCTATATAGAGAGAGAGAGAGAGAGAGAGAGAGAGAGGAGAGAGAGAGAGAGAGAGGAGAGAGAGAGACGAGAGAGAGAGAGAGGAGAGAGAGAAAGGAGAGAGAGAGAGAGAGAGAGAGATGAGATGAGAGGGAAGAAAAACATGAAGGAACATTTCTGCTTAAGAGATCAAACAGGAGGGTAACTCCAATTTATCCATAAACATCTTCACTTCCAAATTTCAGATCCAGGCAAATAAATGCATACAGTTCAATACATTGTCTGACCAACGGTTGAGGTTTGTCTTGACATTTTCAAATAAATGTTTTTTGAAATATTACTGCCATAAGCTATTAATCACTGCATAGTGAGCAGTAACTGATAAGATATAAAGTAAAAGTTCCAGTTCCAGCTGGAAATAGTAGGAACCATGTTCCAGCGCATCTCTAGTATTTTCGGCCACTGAAGCTTATCCTACTTTAATTTGCTTTTATATTATCATTGCATTCACTGTGATTGATTTTATGCTTTCACAATCCCTTTTATTGAGTGCCAGAACTGCATGACAACAAACAAATATGAAATACAAGTTTGCCAAATTATACTAGGTAGTATGTATGCTCAGCAGGCATATAGGGTTTCAGCTTAGGTAGCAATACTTTTTGTGTTGGGTAAGTGTCATGATTTGCTTTAGGCAGATCCTATAGAAATTTCAGCAAATATTCTCAATTTTTAGCAAACTTCATAACAACTATTCATAGTCTGCAACTGAATGCAGGGGTTGACATAGGGTAAACAACCGCGTCGACTGGCTAACTCACAAACTAGTGCGCTTCGGCCACCCTCCGAAAAAGTACTTTTAACACTTCCTGACACCGTAGATGGTCATCAGTCATGAGTTGTTGCTGGTGATAAAAGGAGCTCAAGACCTCTACTCTCATTTCGAAGTAAGTACTTTCTCCAAAGTTAGAAATTAAGGCCATACTTTAAGATTTAAACAGAGGGTAAGGAAAAGGGTGGCCAACGCAGTGCCCACAACCCCAAAACGCTTTCGAAGTTTTTACTTACAACTTCAAATATTTCAAAGATTGACGCCATCTCGATGTTTGCGGAGTCGCTCGTGTCAACAAACTTCCCATTTCCTGTGCTAAATCCGCACACCACTTATACCCATAGACGCTGGGGCACTTTTCATCACAACAATCTTAACCCCAACCTCTTACCAGCACTTATTCGTACTTATTCAAGGGGACTACGGCATTCTTTGCGGCGTTTTGCATTCTTTAATTGTTTATCAGTTGTCAATTGGTATGTGTTTACCCTCCAAACTGGGTATATATATAAGACTTAAACAAAACCGGGGAAATAAAGTGAAATTAGCATATCTATTTGTAGTACATGCATATATACATACAACATCAATTTTATCATTACTGCATTACTATGACAACTAAAATTCATGGAAACAGTTTGTAAATGCATCGGCGTATGTGTGAAGCACCAATACATTGGCAACGATGAGTCTTTTTTTCCGTCGCCTGCTCGTACTTTAGAAATATCTATAATTTTTCGAGGTTAATTTGGTTGCAAAAAAGGGATAATAGACATGAATTAAATAAACATTTTGAAGTAAAGTTAAACCAAATAATGAGTAAAGTAAACAATTAAGGGAATAAAGCTTTGCACCTCATAAACATGTAGTAGTCGTCTGCTGCTCGTAACTGTGTTTGCGGAGTGAGTGCTTAGGAACCAGGAACAGCAACATGGTTATAGTGCAATGTGGAGTGAATTAAGACCAAAATGTGTATAATTACAATCAAATAAGCACTGTGGAGTTTAAGTTGTGATAGCAGTAAGGATAAAACCACCGATTACAAGGTAAAAATGAATTCAGTTCAAACCATGACCCCGGGAATAAGAAGTTTCATACTTTCACTAATATAGGCAACAAAATGTTGTTTTATTGTGCTGATTAAAACTAAAGTCTTGAGTAAGATCAGTAAACATTACATATATACGCTAACATTGTTCAAATGAGTGCTGGGAAGGGTGGGAAAGCTGGTGGATTGTCTGTGGTTAGACCGGCCAGCCACACAATTGCTGCCATATTGGATTTCAAAACTGCCTTGAAAACATATTTTACGAAGAGCTAAAATGCTTATTTTAGTTCGTATGGGGCTTTCATATAACACATTATGTTGACGAAACTTCAATCTTTTGAATGGTATGCTTAAAGTTGTAATTGTATTCTTGTTTCACCAATTAAATATCGAGTGGATAAAGCCTGGCCAGCGCAATGACGATGGATCGTCCACGGTTGTTTACCCTATATCTATATAATATAATATATCAATATAAATATAAATATATATATATATATATATATATATATATATTACTAAAATTTCTTCATGTGGGCTAGACCAGTACCTAGGCTACTATTTGATAACGGTAAGCAAGGCTAAGGTAGATTATATCAGATGGATTACATCATAGGCTACTAGGTATATTACTTTTGGTTCTGTTGACTGGTTACTAGTAATTCCAGTAACATGGTACAATGAGATAGGCTAAAACAATTCTTCAAAAGTGGTCTGCTTGTTCCAACTGCTCAGCATTTTATATATAGTACATAGGTAACCCTCCTAGAAATGGAAGTAGGTCCGTGTCTACCCTATATTGCCTTTGTAGCCTAACAAAAGAACCTTAACCTACATTAGGTTCAAAAGGTAGGCAAGCAGGTTTTCTTACTGGTCCATCTGAATCTAAACTACTGTCATAACAGGACCTGCGCTGCTTTAAACGTGCATACATACTACAAGACCAGCTGGAAATCATGCTACTAGGTATAAGCTACTAAGTAACAAAAGGATCACTTCCAAAATCGACCGTATCCCGTCGGCGTAAAACACGTCGTCACGTAGCCGCAGGATTTCCAATTACAATTGGTAAAACAAGTCAAGTAGCCGCAGGCTTTTCAATTACCTAGCTACCTAATTACAAATGGAGTGCTTTGGTGGCACCGTATTTAACACAAAAGCAACTCTTTCTCGCCACATGACTAAGATCTACACTGACGTATTTGGCAGACAGAGCTCATATATTTGCATGCACGAGACACGCCTGGCTCCTAACTATAGACAAAAAAACGTGGAAAGCAGAGGTCATTGGTGTGGCAATACAAAAATAAACAATTCAAAGGCCCCATTGCCATACAGATTTCGAAGATCTTTGTTTCTGTTTACACTAATCATGCTGCTTTTGCACAAGGATTGCAAGATTCCCATTACCTTTCCAGAGGCCGTGCCACCCGCCACACCTATTAAGAACGGTGTCTTGGGGCCAAACCCATTCGTCACGCCATTGTGAAGTCTGTTCAGGTCTTCGGTCTTGTGCGTGGACATAATCCGGATGCGGTTGGGGCCTCGGTTGCAATGTAACTGAGCGACAGCAGCCGCCGAGAACGAGATGCCACGGCTGTCCCTACATCTTTTGCCATACAAAGTTGTACTTGCTTCTTGTCCGAAGATCTTCCTATTCAGATAAGGAGATAACGACGAATAATATTGTCTGTTTGTAGATAATGTCACAATACTATAAAATCTATGAGAAACTCGGTGGGAAATCATGATAAAACGAACCCACGTGCTCTACTGCCAGCAATAATTCACTTACGAAAAGTGTTCTACCCATCTCGATCGATATGCATGTACCTCTTTTAAGATGTCTACAACTCCCTTCATTACCATTGAAGAAGAGTAGGATTTCTTATTTCGGAAACGAAAGCAAAATGGTGTAATGGACCACAAAGTACTTCCGTTTGTACATTCCCACGTAAAAATATTGCCAAGCGATTCATGTTAGCCGGGTTGTTTTGTGTCAACATGCTTATCTGTCAAAGGCTATCTCTAGTGTTATTTCCGAACAACATGTTAAGCAATTCTGATACGTTCTCTTTTCCATTATAAAAATGTATTTTGTGATTTGCATAAATTTGTAAATGCATAACTGCATTACATCAAACTGACTAAAATCGCAGAAAGATGTTTTAACTTAATTACGTCATACGCGCGATTATTATGTAGCATTCTGGAGACTGGAAAGCAAATAATATTCGCTGGTAAAATCGTTTACCTTCTTCAACGACGTCAAGAACTAGTAAATGATAATGAAGTTTTAAATTCTGACTGATTTCATGTTAACGAGACATGTTTTAAAATCTGATTCTGACCTTTAAGCAGTTTCGACGTCGAAGACCATAGGGTTCATACACTCTGTTCTCGATAGACCGGAAGCAACTCGTCAAGTTTAGGGGCCGTTGCAAAGCCAAAGGGTCACCTCAACCTGATTGTAGCTAAATTTTAGGTAAAATAAGAGAGATAACCATTAAAACTCCTAATATTATCAAAATATTATGTCAGGAAATGCGAAAGCGAGTTTATAGAATTGGAAAATAATGGTTATCTTTTTTATGCTCAAGAAGTCACGCAAGCATCCGAGTATGTAGTACTGCACTGTGACTCATCATCGCCGTTCGGTTATTTCTAGTTTTTCTGGTCCATAATAGTCTTTTAGAGCACGAATAACGCTTGACCTATTTCCAGTGAGTTCACTGAACGGCTAATGATGATAATGACGATGTGAAAGCAATTATTATATTTATTAATCGCTTGTCACGTCTGCAATGGTCATTGTTGGCGTAAATATGTCCTTTCCTGACAACATTTTGAACTAAAAAGAAGGAAAGTCCTGATCAGAAATATGCAAACTTGACTCTTTTTGGAAGTTCGGTAAATGTCATAACCACTAGTTTAACAAGCATGATGACCCTGGTTCGAATCCTTAGAAAAGATAGATTAAATCAGCAACATGCCACTGTTGACACAAGCACTGAATTATGCACCCAAAGGTAGTAGATTATGGTGGGCTGCAATCATGACGAAAAAGGCATCTAATTAGCAATCTCATCAAAACTTTTTTACATCATCCTCCCTAACAGAAAAAGGAGTTTGGCTGAAGAAATTTATATATATATATATATATATATATATATATATATATATATATATATATATATATATATATATGTGTGTGTGTGTGTGTGTGTGTGTGTGTGTGTGTGTGTGTGTGTGTGTGTGTGTGTGTGTGTGTGTGAAACAGGAGATAGTTCCCAAGAAAAGAACAAACATCAGCCACGGTCAATTTCACACAAGACTGCTGAATCACGAATTAATTCCCATCATTCTCTAGAAAACTTCCACAACATTGGATGCTAGATTAAGAGTGCTGAACCTTGGTGGCTGAACACCCTACACGCATTCATTACTGACATTCTCTCTCTCTCTCTCTACACATATATGGTATATAATATATATAATATATACTGCTTCAAGTGGTATATATGTAATAAGACACAAGAAACGATATTATTTTCATTCAGCACCAACAGATTTTCGTGCTGCCACATGCCAACCTTCAAAATGGAAAAAAAATAGAAAGCCTTCGGGATGCAAGATCCGGATGTGAATCAAACTCCAAACAGGATCTATAGCAAATCTAATAACCTGTCCACGCTCTCGATAGAAATTCAACAAAAACTAATAGTCACTTTTGGTGATACCTTGTGGAGAGACACAAACTTACTGTGTGTAAAACCTTAGTCCCTATAATGCCCTAGTCAGCGTAGCGTCATCAAAATTTCTAAGGAGGTAATACAACCAATTCTTTCTCGAGTGCTGGCGGGATGAACTAAACACCGGGTCCAGTCCAGTTGCCAGGCTGCTTAAGACTTGATATGGCTTTTGCTCTCACAGAAAATCAAAACGAGTTAGACGAGAACCGTCTTATATTTTTATTCTTTTAAGCGCAGTACAAAATTCTTATTCTTATTCAGTCACAGTATTCGAGTTTCGTGTAAAAAGTAATTCGTGAAAACATGCTATAGAAGCCCGTGCATGTTTGCCAAAGAGGTCAACACTGGTTCTAGTTTTAATATAAAAAAAAAAACCCTCGGACGGAGCATTTTGATAAAGTTGACTGCTAGATAATTTCAGTGCCGACAGAATAGGGTGGTCCTTATGATACTTACTAGGGTCCTTGATGGTCCTTAGGACACTTACTCAGGTCCTTGATAAGGAAACATCACTCTTCATGATTGTACGACCCCTCTCAGGGTTCCAAACATAGAAACACCACTTCTCTTGATTCTGAGACCACAACGCAGCTCCACAGTAGAAAAACATCTCCTCTCGATCGTAAAATTCTTGTTAATATATCAAAGAAATGGAGGCATCGCTCTTCTTGATTTCAAGATTTTTGGACTTGGGTCCTTGGACTGAAAGAACCTTCTTGTTAACCGAAGAGTTCAGCGCCCTCACTCCAAACAGCTCAAGTCCACTTGAGACAGTTTAAAATAAACTTTACTTTGTAAAGTGTGGTATTCGTGTTCAGTTGCCTCAGTTGGTCCACCTCTTAACACGAGATTAGTAAGAACATAAGACTCCTCGTCTGTCCATGTCCAGTTTGTCTTTGTTAGTTATCGTTGATTTGGACTTATTTTCTCATTATTCCACGCTATCTATTAATTATTTGCTTACTGCATTGAATTTTACGATTGTGTGTAGTTTCCCTTTTTCTTTTTCGTGTACTTTTATATTTTAATATCCTATTCCTCTTATTTGTTAGGTTTTTTTTTTCATCGAAGACGGAAAAGTACAGAAACACTGGCTGCTATTATAGTATATATATATATAAATATATATATATCTATATATTATATATAGATAATAATATATATATACTATAATAGCAGCCAGTGTTTCTGTACTTCTTCAACTTCGATGAAAAACAAACCTAATAAATAAGAGGAGTAGGATATGAAAATATAAAAGTATACGAAAAGGGAATAGGGAAAATTACACACAATCGCAGTAACTTGAAGTTATCCAATTTTCTCTCTCTCTCTCTCTCTCTCTCTCTCTCTCTCTCTCTCTCTCTCTCTCTCTCTCTCTCTCTCTCTCTCTCGTGTTTAGACTCAAACAACCAATGCTTCCTGACAACATCGCTTCAAGGACGCTATGTTCGAAAGCAGCTCATTTGTCGCCAATGAAAACTGACCCCCAGGATCTACCTACGAGTTTCTTTTGTGCACTGGCGAGTGAGCTTTAACTGCGCCTGACTGAATAGCTGTAATGCCTCCCACCGAAGTTTTGCTCGGAGATAAGAAAGAGCCTTTCATTTGCTCCTCCAGGGATGTTTTCGAACTTTTCGTTCGTTTCATTTCTTTTCCACTCTCGCACGTTTGGGTCTGCTTTGCGCTCGGTATACCCGAGTTTGACAGACTTGTTTATTGTCATTTAACACTTGTCGATTTAACACATCCTTCGCGAATGTGAACTGGGACCCACCTGCACAGATCAAGACCTATTGAACACCAATGAAGCGCCCAAGCACTGGCGCAACAAGATATGATGAACAATTGTCGTGTCCTCGTAACAAGAATTGCCCCTTTTCTGTAAAAGAAAGCTACTGAGATGACTGTTTGTCTGTCCATTGCCCCTTAGATTTTAGTTTCCTGTAAAAGAAAGCTACTGAGATGACTGTTTGTCTGTCCATTGCCCCTTAGATTTTAGTTTTCTGTAAAAGAAAGCTATTGAGATGACTGTTTGTCTGTCCATCCGCACTGCCTCTGTCTACCCTCAGATCTTAAAAACTACCGAGGTTAGAGGGCTGCCAATTGGTATGCTGATCATCCACCCTTCAATTATCAAGCATACCAAATAGCAGACCTCTAGCATCAGTGGCTTTTATTTGATTTAAGGTTAGTTAGACAACGGGTCACCACCGGACCGCGGCTGAAAGTTGGATGGGCCGCGGCTCATAAATTATTATCCGCTGTACATAAAACTCGATCTCACCGAAGAAACTTCAGCACATTTTTTTTTTACTTGATTCTTATTAAAACCACACAGCAACTTTTCTCATTTTTGTTTGGCAATTTAAAACAATCCCTCGGTTTCTGTAGTCTTCTTCTTCTTCTTCTTCTCCACAGGTATTTTTTTTAACGAAGTTCCCGGCATTCTCGCCTCGTCCCGGAGGCCGACGTTCGGAATTTCAAGTCGAACAGGAAACCCGGGAGCGGCCTTCGGACAGCCGGGCAAGGTTGATATGCATTTAATTGGCAGTTTCCAAACGCTTGTAGAATTATGTAAACATGGCTAAGATTGATTTGCATATGTACCAGAGCTATTGTATAGGGGAGCCGAACCATCGCACTTTATTGGTATTTGGAGACTTTTCAAAAGTGAAAAGACAACTCACAGACAAGGAAAGACAAAATAAGGATTGCTATGTCACGAAAAGAGCCTATAGGCCTAATTAGAAATAAAATAAGAGCACTTCGAGAACGGGACTCTCAAAAGAAAGGAGAGAAGAAGAAGGGATGAGAATATATCAAAAGGAACAAAAGGTCTAAAAAAAAAGAAGAGGAATGCCTACGTGACAAACACCTCATCAATATAAATAATACGTCGAAGATGAGCCCTTACGTCAGTATATTCGTCACTCGGCCACACCCTCGAGTCATTACGGCACTTCCAACCAGCCCCTTCCCAACTCAAGCCCCTGGACCGGGCATCCTACTTCCTACGTCCATCCTCCATCAGGGGGGAGTCCCCCTAATCCATATTCCCGGTCCTAACCAGTTCGGCTAGGGGGAGGGGGTGTTCAGGAATACTTGCCTTGGAACATTTACTCAGCCATAAAACCCGACAAAAAAAAAAAAAGAAAAAGAAAAACAACATGACATTAGTTTAGGGACGATGAAATTCCCCAACAGAAAAATGGGGGAATATATAAGACTTATAGTCCTGAAAATTAGGAATTTTGTTAACCTGGGAAGCGCTGGTGGTCAAAGACTAGCATGACACTGCCTCAGTTCAGAAAAGTGAAAGGGAGGAGGGGTCTTTTCTAAGTAAAGTGAAAATTGATGGACAATATTTGGTAATAATTATTCTAGAAACTTCTCTGACTTTTTCGGGTTTCTTGTTATAGAAAAGTGTAATGGTCAAGGATTAAAATAAACAATTTGATGTACCATTAAATAAAGTAAGGCTAAAGAAGTTTAAAATAGTGTAAGGCTAAAGAAGTTTAAAATAGTAAGGGAAAACAAGGGAATTCAGTAAAGAAAAATATAATAGACGGTATGAAAGAGAAAGGGTTAACAAAGTAAAGCTGCATTGTTAAAAGAAAAAAAACACCTCACGCGAATAGTGTAGCGCGCCCACAACTGCGTTGGTCGATTAAACGTTTCGGAACCAGGAACTTTGCAAAGTTCTCACGCTGGAGCGGCAATGAACTTTATTCAGGATATTCCGCTTATCTTATCAACTACTTCCTTAAGGCGTTCCTGCTCCTGTGGAAGCAGCCAAAAGGTCATATAGTCTGCATAGCAACCTTCTGAGAACAGAAAGCAAATATTTGAATTGGCAAGGAACAAGTAACACTCATATTCGTTTTATATGTACTAGCAATTTACCAATCCTTACTAAAAAAAATATTCGTCTGCTGATTCATATAAGTGACTCGCTATTTTTTTTAACTATTATGTCATTAACGTTTACCCTATAGTATTCTCTTCCAAATGATAAGTTATATGCATACAGAAATTATGTATGCTCAATTGGTAAGTTAATTAAGTCTACGGGCAATACCAGCCCCGTTTCACGGACAGAACCAGCCCTGTTACAGGGAATCCCTTCTCACTCCCACCCCTTTCGGAGGGTGCGGGGGGGGGGGGGGGGGGGGGGGGGGGAGGGTTTAGGATGAAACCCCATTATAAACTATCTTAGGGTCTCCACTATAATCCTGCCAGGTTTCATGCCCATTGGACCAGCCGTTTGGCCGTACTTGAATGACAGACCGACGGACAGACATAACGCCCACTTATGTAGTTATATATATATATATATATATATATATATATATATATATATATATATATATATATGTGTGTGTGTGTGTGTGTGTGTGTGTGTGTGTGTGTGTGTGTGTATATTACGCGTGTGCACATATCTTTACTTCTAACTAGAAAGCACACGTGGCGTATGCGATTCGAGGACAATACACTTCTAATTTTCCAGATTTGTTTTCTTATCTTCAAGACTAAAACTCTGAAAGAAAAGATAATAATAATAATAATAATAATAATAATAATAATAATAATAATAATAATAATAATAATAATAATGATAATATAAGCTACAGGTGCTCAATTATTAAAAAATAAATCCCGGAAACCCAACTACCACCCCGCCGCTGTAAGTGCCCTCTGTGCTTGCCCATAACTAAAGTCACCGGCCTGGTGCCCATTATTCCTCCAGGGGTGCCCCGCACACCCCAAACCCATCCCTGGGGGATAGAAATAGATAGAAATAAAAGATTTAGGCCAAAGGCCAAGCGCTGGGACCTATGACGTCATCTTCCACTTAGTGGTTCTCAACCTTTTGGGGGCGGGGTTGTGGGGGGGGGGGGAGGCGTCAATCAGCAATTTCCAGGGGAGGCGCGAACCCTTTGGAAAAATGATAAAAAAAATTCTCTAATTATAGTCGTTATTCTCTTAACAAGAGCGAGGAACCAATATTCAGAAGTTTATGAAAAACTGCAAAACTATCGTCTGATAACGTTACTGTCCTAGAGTCTACTACTCTAGTTAAGACTCGTTGGGCTTCTTACCAGTTTTGTAATCACAGACCTCCCTTCCTATCCCTCGAACCCCCTTCTCTTTCTCATTTTTTAAAAATTTTTCTTGGAATCTGGGAGGGAATTTTACTCATAGATGCAAGGGGGTCGTGAAAGAAAGGACCAATTATAAGAGGGGACGTGGTAATAAAAAAAAGGTTAAGAACCACTGCCTTTAAAGTCATGAATACATGCATGCATCCTTATCACGTTTCTGATTCACTTGTATGTCTGTGGACGGGAATTTCAATCTGCTTCATTTGGGTATTTGTATTATAACAAATAATATGCTTGTATAGCATCTCGTATAAATGTAATAACAAATACTTTTCATCCTATTGTGCGACTGTTTCTTATCGATCAGTATATTATACATAAACTATATATCCGCTTTGTCTTTGTCTTGTCCATTTTCGCTGTAACCCATCTTAAACCTCACAGAAAGTTTAATTCTCTCAATGACAAAACTCATTAACAGCTATGGCAGCATTATTTATGTATATACTTCCCAGTTGTGTTTGCATTTCAGTCCGAAAAATTAAGATAAAAACAAGGCGTGATCCAACCTCCAGCTTACTTGGGACACATACGTTGTAAACATTATATTCCTAAATTTTAACATAGATTAAAACGTGCTAAAATCTACAGTCAAATAGAGCCTTAGTTCACCAACAAAAATTAAAATAAATACGCTATATCTTATTAGAAATCATTGTTCTGTACTGCTTAACATTGTCATTCTAATAAATAAATCATAAACATCCTATCCTAACAATCCTGTATCTTTATACCTCAACGCGAAACACCCTTTTCAGACCCTTTTAGGTTCTACCTTAGACCTTTCCTACACCCCCAACAAGAACAAGAACAATAACAATAACAAAGTCGTTTGTAGGCTTACTCCCCGAGTAAGCGACTAGACAACAACAACAACAACAACAAAGTTATTTTGTAGACTTACTCCTTGTTGTTGAACTCGGCGGGCCTTGAGTGCACTGCTTCCAGACAGAAATCTTGTCGAGTAGGTTTTCGAGAACACGGAATTAGGAACCACAAAGGATGATGATTCATATGATTAAAACGGAAAAGGGAGACTTCCGCATTTATGATAAAAGAAAAATCGGAATAACTTGTCATCGACATTACAGAAAAAAAGTGACGGTTACCAGTTATCGCTCTGACTGAGACAATAGTAGACAAGAATCATAATTATTATGACTGGAGCAACAAACGCCACGTTTATCATTTCCATCTCAGTTTAAATCGCTTATCACGGAGACGGATTTAACGAAACTTCTCGCGAGAACATTAACAATCCTAAAAGAGCTGTTAAACAGGCAATATCTCAACAGCATCTTTCGTCATGCTCCAGACAAACTTGGCGGTAAAAGTGCCCGATACTAGTTGGTAAAGTCAAGTCGTGCAAGTACTAGGCTACTTGCGTTAGCCAGGGTCCAGAGAGCATGTTCTTACGACCTAGGTCTATAAATATACAGACATTGTCCTTGCTCTGGACCAAGGCCTTGCTCTGGACGAACCCTGGCGACGCACGCAAACTCCAAAAGTCATCGAACAAGCAAGTCGCGTTTCATTAAACAGGGTTACAGGGTTCGAAGCATCCTTGGAAAGGCTTCGGTGAAAGTCTACAGAGCGATTTTGCTTGGAAAGGTCGTGGTGTGATACTAGTTTAAAGCTGTATGCACCGCTCGGGTAGTTTGTCTAACTTAGATTACTGTTTATGTAAAATGATTAGATATAAATAGATAATTTAACTTCATTTGTCGTTCATTTATTCTCTTTCATTTCCCTCCTGCCCACTTTATTTTATTTACTTTTTTTCATGGTAGAAGGTTCTTGTTCTGTTAATGACCTTTCAGGCTTGGCCGAAATGTATGTTGGAACTCCTTGGTTCTTCGGCCGGAATATGAGAGTTTTTAAAATGCTTTCTTTTTCTTAGGGTCCAAACAGATGCCTGTTTTCAGAGGTTGTAACTTGTGAACTCACTACATTAATAAGATATCTAAGAAAAAAAAATAATAATTCCGGTTTCTCGTGTGTTCGTATACAGACATGAATGATCGCACTGACTTCTGCTTCTTCTTGTTCGTTCACAATGCAACAATTTTACGGATTTATTTTTAAGGCCACCATATCCAACCATCCCCCTTTCTTTCTTTGTCCTTCTTGGCAGCCACAACTACCGCATTTTCTTCTTTTTTTTCATACGGGATAGAAATAAAAG
>NC_087211.1:72451931-72468766 GCF_015104395.2 Macrobrachium nipponense | reverse complement strand
GCGGATTTCTCTCGGGAACGTTTCCCCACATTATTCGCGGAAAATTCGCGCATTCGCTGTATTTTTCTGAGAAATATCCACAAATTCCTGGTTTTTTTTTTTTTTTAAATTTCATCATAAAATGCACTTTTTGTGATAAAACTATTTAAAGAACCAAGTATGAAAATTTGTAGTGGTTTTTCTTGAGTTTTAACTAACAAAATAGGCTGTTTTTAGCGTTTTTATAGGGGTTCCAAACATTAGCGGGTTCTAAATTTTCAGGGGGGTCTGGTACGCAACCCCACGAATACGGGGGACCACTGTATATATATATATATATATATATATATATATATATATATATATATATATATATATATCATTCAAGTTAGTAAATTCTATCTTAAGTTTTTAGAAAAGTGAAAAAATTCAAGTGAAATACACATGGATTTCATTAGAAAAAATTATTGATAGTACCTTCTGTGAATTTGCATCAAAATTTCTGGACTGATACATGTAATACTAAATACTGTTCTTTATTTTTATTGCTGAAATATATACTTTGTGCAATGTAAGAGAATTGCTAATGGTTATTAAAGCACTACAGCAAATAGAGGGGAACCATATGTTGTTGGCTCCTTGTGAAGGAATATAGGTACTTTATCTTTCTTTATTTTTTGAAGGCTAGAAAATACAAATGATCATTCCTTTTGAAAAGTTTCCACTTTCACACTCAGTGGCTTTTTAATCTGATTAGGAGTGATGGATTTTGGCCTTATTAAGTCTTTCGTGAAAACTTAGTACAAAGCTGATAGATCTCAGATTGATAATTTTTACCAAAAACGGTAGTCATTTTATAATTATATTTTAGTATAGACATTTTTCATCATATTAAGCCACCAGTACAGTGTTCTGTAATTGTTAATATTTTAAGGGTATGTAGAGCTCTAAGCTAGGGTAGACATTAAGCCTGAAACGACCTAGGAAAATTAAAGTAGTGTTGTTATTTTTTGTACAGGAAGATTTTGTTTTTGCCTTGACAAACAAAATGTTTTTGAATATTCCTGGCCCTTGACAAAACCATCATTTTAGACATCAAACTCATAAAATGGGAGGTTTTCATTCTTGAAACAGAAATAGAAATTTTGTCATTTCCTGTTTGTTAATTGATCACATGATTTATTTAACTGCTACACTGGCACCTCAGCTAAATAGGCTGACTTATTGGAGATCATTGCTTATTATGGCATTTGAGTCCAGAAAAAGTATACTATTTCATATTACGGAATAATCCGGTAAGGGCACTAGACATTAGTGGATGCTGAAATTAATGCAAGGAATAATTACCTGTTTAGCTTTGTTTAATGACTTCTTTATTCCTGGGGTTAATGACCCATTCTGTGCCTTCGTCTCACTCAATAATTTGAGATGCCAGTGTATTTCATTTTATAAACAGTAAGTTAATTTTAATGATAAGGGTTTTTGTTCATAAAAGATGTTAAAAGTTACTACTACTAAGGGTTATCTCCTTTTGCTGTTTTTGAGCTTTCAGAGGTATGCAAAAGGAATTCATACAGTGTTCTTACACTATACATATTGTTTCTTGTGCCTTCCTACAAGTATTTTTACTGACTTTAACATCTTTAGTTATGAGTCCGTCCATAAGTTGACATTCAGATTAAGAGTGGAAGCAGCAGTATCCAAATGAAGTGCATTCATTAGATTTCACCAGTAATTTATTTTACTTCTTTATCAGGACATTCTGGAATGTCGCAAGTATAGTGAGCCATGGTCCCATCATGGGATGGATTGAACAAACTGTTTTTAGCCAAATTTGTGATAGTAACTATGTACTGTATTACTTTAAGCTTGGGATGGTAACATCTGTAGTACTATATAGGTTGGTCTTTGTAATTTGCTCTATCAGAATTCTGTATCGCTTTATTTAAACTTCTGTACAAGTAAAGTAAATTAAGAATGTGAAAGGATACAAGAAATCAATTGTACAATACTTTATATTTATCAGTGGATTGCTTGTAATAGATTTTACTATATGAAACCCAAACTTACTTGTGAGTGAGTTGACAGACTTGAAGGATTACAGAAGTCTATTTATGAAGTCTTAAAATATAATGTGGTGCATTTTGATATTTTTGTTCAACTTGAAAGGCCTTAAAAAACATGTAGGTTTTGTAACATCACCCATGGTAATGTTTTAGGTAGCTCTAAACTATTTTCAATTTCAATGATAGAATAGAACATTTAAAATTTGTATATTGTATTAACTTTAAAAATTTTAGATTAATACTAGCAATATTTTGATTATCTTTGTTTAAAGCCAAATACCTCTTTAGGAAATTCATTTGTGTCCTCTGTTGATTTTGCAAGTTGGGAGAAAGTGTCGTGTAACCTTGAACTTGATCGTGTGTTTTTTTTACGTTTTTATTAGACTGACAATCTTGGATGTTAATGTTAATGAAATTTTTGTTCCTTGCAATCCAAGTTATGTAGCTATTATAGACCTCTGAAATATGCCGCGATATTAGCTGTTATATAAAGATTAGTTTTATATTATATCTGGAAATTCCATTCTTTATAGGCCAAAGACATTTACTGAGGATTGTTTAATATTTGTCATTTGCTGTCAAATTTGGGGAATCATACACCATATTAGTGTTGTATTACAATAATGTTTTGTAAGCTTATTGTAAAACTTTTTACTGCATGTCATGCATTAACCTTGGCTCTCCTCCTTTGACTTTCTAAATTAAAATTTTATTTTGTTCCCTATCCATTCTACAACTTTACCTTGTTCTTTTTCCATTGTTTATTGAATAAATCTGTTGGATGAGCCCTACAAGGATCTAGCAGTTTTATAATAATTTTTACTGTCTGGTGAAGGATACCTTTTGGGCAGTTTTTGAATTGGTAGAGATTCAGCACTGATTTGTCCTTGGGAAAGAACTTGCCTCACTATTCAGTGGAATACACGTTTGCTCCTTGGCCTTGAGGAGTGAATTTGCTTTACTTTGCAAAGGGAAATGGTTCTTATGAATTCATTCCTAACTAAAATTGCAGTTTCGAAATGTGCACTGAGAGACATTTAAATTTCTTCAACAATGAAAATGAGGTTTGTTTCACAGAATTCAAGTTGTAGAAATTACCTTAGTGAATTGAAATCTAGAGCCTCCATCAGGCCACTCAGTTCATATCGTCTCACCTTAGGTACTGCATTTCATATTTTTTCCTTTATGATCAATCATGAGAGCATGATTGATCATAAAGGAAGTAAAAGGGACAATGCCTTTTACTTCCTTCTGCTGTACAGCAGTCGTTCTCAATGTTATGTTCGTTGTAGTATGGTGGTGTTAATTATGATGCTGGGTTAACCATTTCTTTTTAAGTATGAAAGCACAAATACATGTTCATGTGTTGGGAAATAGTAACAATTTGACTTTCATATGTGCAATTACTGCTGTGGAGTGTACTTCACTTAAAAATAACTGTACAGGAGGTTGTAATAAAGGAAAAACTACAATAGAGGATTCTTTTAATTTTCCAGTGTAAAAAGAAAAGTGTATGCTGGATTTGTCTTAATGTATATTTTCTAAATCTATCCAGTCATTAAATGATTTCCAATTATTTCTTCTCATGTTGCAAAGCTTTAGCAACATACAGCTTACCAAGAGATTGACAGCAGAACTGAGAGATTTGTTTGCAATAATTAGAAATCTGCCCTGATGTAATCATGGCATCCAAACGAGGCAAGGGAGGGATTGGCTTGAACTGTTTATTAATATCTTCATCTGGAAGAGGTGGTTCTCCCCTTGACTGACGCTGTGCATTTTCTGCAGCCTGAAAAACATAAAACAGTACTTTTAATTCCTTTGGGTTACATTGCTATTTTAAATTACGAGAAAATGTCAAGTTTTCTGGAGGGTCACTGAATGTGGAATTACTGCAGAATCGTGTTTTGGATGTAATGTTGAAATTAAAATGCTACCTAATAGAGCAAGTTGGAAAAAAGATTATGCTGATAAAATTATTTCTTTCACAAATGCCATATTTTTAAAGTACAAACCATAGCCTTTCATATATGAAGTATCCTTCCTGTGCATCATTCACTGGACCGTCCCTGTAATGACTAAAGGGTGTTACCAAGGTGGTGATGGGGAATGCTCATTCTCACCTAGCCAACATCACTCATTGTTCTTTCAGACCATATTCTGAATGCAAAAATTGAAGGGAAATAATGAAGTCAATATGGAAGGCTACAGTTTGTACAGGCAGTACCCGGTTATCGGCATGGGTTCTGTTCCTGGGGGTGTTCTGGTAAGTGAACACCGCCATTAAGCAAAACTCGGCAACTTATGGCGCCGATAAGCAGTTACCAGCACCATAAGCACCCTTATGGCATGCCACAAGAACCCTTATGGCGCCGATAACCGGAACTCAGTCTGTTATGCCATAATCGCTGATTTTATAGCTCTAGACAAGGGCCATAAAACAGGATTGCCGATAACCAGGGACTGCCTGTATATACATAGGAAAACAGCAAATTACTTAAATAAATTGACATGTGTTCCTATGGGGATGCAAATACTATATACCTTTCATGTATGGAGAATTAACTATACTTTGATGGTAGGTGGAACCTGCTGTTAGGGTTGATTTCTTTATGGGTGCAATGGAGTGTCACCATGCAGAAAAAGGGTGGTACTGTACGGTGCTGCTTTGCTGACACCGTGCTGAAGGGTGGGTTGGTGCTGCTCCACTGGCACTGTCCCAAGGGTGGGGTGATATTCCTACAATGCACCACCCCACCTGCAAGGGAGGTAATTCCTTCCATCCCATCTCTGCATGTAATCGACTGGAACCACACTGGATTAATCCTCAAGAACCCATAACTTTGCTAATAACCTGTATTTATTAGTCCAACTTTTTACTCCAGCACATATGCTTGCAGAGAGAATGGGCTGGTGCATATACCTCCTTTTCCCTAAGGAACTACACACAATAGCCAAAGTACTCTAGTAGTCTGACAGTACCAGGCTGCCGTCCTCATTAGCTGTTGGACAGAGAAGTTCTTGTGTAAGGCAAAAAGAGAGGGTCCAACAGCCCTAATATCATGAACTTGTGGACAGGGGACTCGCATGTTTAGGAGAATCTCCTACATCCAGATGTTATTGGATACCTCTTCCTTGTGACATCCTCTACTCATGAAAAGGCAATCGCACTCAGGTATGAGGTTCTTCCTTCTCATGTTAACACAGCAACATCTCATTTAGCTCTCCACAGACAGTTCTTGGAGTTATGCAATCAACCCGGAAGTAAAGGATTTTGTCAGCCACAAATTCTAAGAAGAAAGCAAATTAGACTACCCTCTTTTGCATGCCTAACAAGGTATTACAAACTATGCAAATCTCCCTCTCTCATGACTGAGGCAAGGGCTAGAAGACCCTTTTGAAGGTAAAACTCCTGTTTAACAGCTAAGAGGAGTTTGTATGGAAGAACCAACATCAGGTCTCAAGCTATTGCTGGAGAGCTGGACAAGTCCATGTCAGTCCATGTCATGCAGGCAGACCACTTGAGGGGGCACTGCCCAATACTCTTGAACAGCCAAGACAGGTAGGATCATGAAGCTTCGACCATTAAAGAGCAAAATGGCCTTGGAACTACTGCTCTAGGTTTAAGGGTAAAGTTTCTGAAGAGGTATAACCCTCAAAAGTCTGTAGTTCTGGTGTTTTGTGGTGGAGGGAGATTACCAACGTTACATGAGGAACTGATGATATCTGCTCCCACTAACATTTATGTTTCAGTGGCCCAGATAGAGGATGGAGGACACTCAGCTAGATAAAGAGTGCTTCTTAGGCTTCCTCCTCCTCTCCCCATAATGCTCCTATTGTGGAGAAGGCCATTCAGCACATTCAAGCCAAATGGTGACGTATTTAATACAAGACCAACAACCATGACCTAAATAATGATAGTTCTGTCCTAACTCCAGAGAGAAACCACCAACAAGCACACGCACTGAAAAGGCGCATACTACACTAGCACTTTTCAGCACAAAAAGGCACTAGTACCATACAGACGCATCAAGAATGTATTAATTTACAAAAAAAGCACAAATAACCATCCAAGGGCAACAGCCAGCATGTAAAATAAACACACAAAAAATATGTTGCAGCCTAATGAACAATGAGGAGAATCAATGGGTGAGAATAAGCAACCCTTCTCATCCTCCTACACCTGGGTACCACCCTTGTTTAATCAGTGCATGGCCAGTCCAGCGCATGCTGGAAGGATATTCCATAAATGAAAATCGTAGGGTTTGTATCCCTGTAGGAACAAAGACAAGGTGTCAAAGGTGAGAACATTTTTTTTTTTTTTTTTTTTTTCATTAAGAGCACAATACTGCCTTGTGTTGAGCAATGGAAACTCGGTAAAAGCAGTTATGTATAAAGGTTAAGAAAATTTTTACATGGATCAAGTGCTCAATATAAAATAACTGGGGAATTAGTTCATGAGAATACACTGTATAGCATGAAAACTGAATACACCACATGAGAAAGTAATTTCTAAGTGGGTCTCAAAGTTATTTAGTCTTTCTGGCCGCTGTGACGGAAAGCGTTGGCAAGTGTTTGAAATACAAAGAAAATTTATTGAAAAGCAATAATAAAACAGTGACTGGATTAATATGGGTGGTAAAAAGAAATTAGTGGTTGACCCTACATAGATGTTTGGGAATATATGTTAAGGATGATGGTGAAAGAGAGAAATGCACAAGGATGATGGTAAAAGAAGAGGAATATCCAAGTACAGGGGGTCCTCGAGTTACGACGTAGATCCGTTCTTACGATGCATCGTAACACGATTTTCAGCGTAAGTCGGAACATTGAAAAATACCACATGATTTAATGTAAATACCTATCAATAACAACGAGAGAACAATTCCTTACCTTTATTAGTTTGATTGGCTTGCACACTGGAGAGGAAGCTGCGGTGCTGGAGAGACTGGGGGAGGTTAGTGAAGAGAAAAAGAACCTCCAGAAGTTGCTGGAGATGCTGAGGCAGATGATTCTTGAGGTGAGGCAGAACATACTAGTACTGGAGATGCTGAGGCAGGTGATTCTTGAGGTGAGGCAGAACATACTACTGGAGATGTTGGGGCAGGTGAGTCTTTAGGTGAGGCAGAACCTACAGAAGGTGCTGGAGATACTGGGGCAGGTGAGTCTGGGTTAGCAGAACATTCAGAAGGTGCTGGATTAGCAGAGGCAGCTGAGGTAGAGGGTACAGGATCTCCTGCAGGCCTCTCTACCTTCTTAAAATACTGCTCCAGGTTAGTCTGAACAGAGAGCGACCTCTTTTCATCCAAGATCTCCTTGTAACACTGCATCAAATCCATGACGCCTCTGGAAACCCTAGTGAACCTGTCCAAGTTGGGATCCTGAGCCTCAAAAGTTGACAACGCTTGCTGCAACTCTGCAAAACCTCTTATCAAGTCCTGCCTTGTGAAAGCCTTAGGCTCTGGGGTGGGTGCTTCTTCTTCTTCCTCTATTATCTGCTTCTCCAGTTGTATCAGGTCCTCAGCAGATAACTCCTCGCCATGAGACTCCAGCAGCTCTGTAACATCATCAACCTCCATCTCCAAATGATTTCCTTACTCAGGGCAACAACGTTCTTGACAACTAGCTGAACTGTGTCCTCAAACCCATGGAAATCATTCACAAATTGAGGACAAATTTCTTCCAGACACCATTCATGTTTGTTTGCTTAACCTCCTCCCAGGAATTAGCAATGTTCTTTACAGCATCAAGGATGTTGTAGGATTCCAAAAGTCCTTCAGAGTCAAGTCCTTCTTGGTTTCAGTTGCCTGTAAAGCCATAGCAATTGTCCTTCGTAGGTAGTAGGCCTTGAACGAAGCAATCACTCCTTGGTCCATAGGCTGTAAAAGGGCCGTGGTATTAGGTGGAAGGTAAACCACCTTGACATTAGGGTTGAAGTCTCCCAGCTGGGCAGGGTGTCCAGGGGCATTGTCCAGCACTAGCAACACCTTAAAGGGATACCCTTGGAGGCGCAATACCGCTCCACACTTGGAACAAAATGGTTTACGAACCAGTCCTCAAACACTGCAAGTGTCACCCATGCCTTCTTGTTGGACTTCCAAATTACTGGTAGTTGACCCTTCCAAATGCCCTTGAGTGCCCTTGGATTTTCAGCCTGATACACCAACAAGGGCTTCAGTTTGAAGTCGCCAGCAGCATTACCCCCAAGAAGTAAAGTTAGCCTCTCCTTGCTGGCTTTATGACCGGGTGCTGACTTCTCCTCCTTGGCGATGTAAGTGCGGTTAGGCATACGTTTCCAAAACAAACCTGTCTCGTCTACGTTAAACACTTGCTGAGCAGAATAACCCCCCTCCTTAATTATCTCAGACAACGCTTTAGGAAATTCACTCGCTGCTTTCTCATCCCCACTAGCAGCTTCACCTTGCAATTTAAGGTTATGGTAATTGGCCCGAGCCTTAAATCGCATAAACCAACCCCTACTAGCCACAAACTCTTCACTTTCACTTCCCTCCCCCTTTTCTTTTTTCAACGCTTCAAACAATCTTTTCGCCTTCTCCTGAATCACCATAAGGCTGACTGGGATACGCCGTTGATTTTGGTCTTCCAACCAAAGCACCAATAACCTTTCCATTTCAATTATTAGACCACTACGCTGCTTAGTTATCACTGTCGCTTTCATAGGAGCAGATCCTTTCACATGTTCAACGATGCGCTCTTTATCTTTGATAATGGTAGCAACGGTCGAACGGCTAAGGCCAAGCGAGCGGCCAATGTTTGTTGGCGTTTCTCCCTTCTCGGATCGCTTTATAATGTCCACTTTAATTTCCATGGTGATGGCCTTTCTTTTCTTCGATGCACTACCATCAGAAGAGTCCGCCTTGCGCTTGGGAGCCATAACAAAGAGCAAAAAGTTACAAAAACAATACAACACGAGGGAGAGAGAGGCAGTGTAAACAACCAAAATGGCGTATGGGCGAGGACTGAGCGTAGCGAAGCGACGCCGTCCTCTCCCCCACAAAGCGTATTCTTCCGCCGTGCGCCTGGAACTAGTTCGCGTTTGTTTACGTTGCTTACGACGCTAAACCGCGTAAGACGGAACGACGCAAAATATTATTTTTTATATTTTTATGGGGGCGCATTCGTAACCACGAAACATCGTAAGTCGAGACCAGCGTAACCCGAGGACTTACTGTACAGAGAAATTCCAACATAAAAGTGAGCCCTGCAAAAGGCAAGGTAGTTGATATTGGAATATTATAGGAAGGAACTCTTGAAACTTTGGCTTAACCCCCACAGCCTGGGTATTGTATACACATAAGATCACATATAGCTTCAGGCCAGTGGACAGGTATCGTACATATACGATCAAGATTTGGCGCCACTCAGTTTGAACTAATTTTGCAGGAAAAATGTTCCTAGTTCCACATATCACTATTGGCGTCGTAAATATTTTACAATAAATATGGTATGAATTTGTTCCCGGTTTTATTTCTTATCTTTTATGATATTGTTTGAGCTGTAATTTCAATTTGACAAAATAAAAAAATATTTGAAAGAAAGCTTATAACTTTGTAAAATTAGCAAATTTTTTACGACTGTCATAGGGAAAAAAAGAGGCCTGCAAGGGGTGGAAAATATTCACTTACAACTTCCTGTGGGGGTACAGACATTTTTAAAAAACATTTTCTTAAACCTGTGAATATAAATATCTTCCTCTTTTTATTAAAGATTTTTTTTTCTTTTAGTGTTTCTTTTAAATAAGCCCTCCTTAAATTTAGCTTGGTCATGGGTGTATGCATTAGCATATATTAGCCCCGACTGTGGGGGTTAAGTTCTGAATGTAATTAAAAGAACTGGGCGGCTGTTAAGAACCAACTCGGAGTTCAAAGTTCAGAATGTAATTAAAAGAACTGGGCGGCTGTTAAGAACCAACTCTCGGAGTTCAAAGTTCTGAATGTAATTAAAAGAACAGGGTGGCTGTTAAGAACCAACTCTTGGAGTTCAAAGTTCAGAATGTAATTAACTGGGCAGCAGCTGTTAAGATTCAATTAGTGAAGTTCAGTTAAAAATAAAAATGGATAAAAATAAAATGTGGTAAAAGTATCTGATGTGGAAAGATGGATCACAATAATTTTTCCGGGTACTGTGAATAAAAAAGGATAAGTTGTACAATGAGCTAATTAAGTTGGAAGTCATACACGGAAGGACTAGAAGACCTGGAAAATGTTGAGTAGACAGGACAGCATAAGTATTAAAACTGAATGACAAAGATTCAGTAAGCCTGACAGGAGGCAAGACAGAAATACATGTAATGCAAGCTGCGGATGACCCTTCTGAATAAGAGTAATAATCAGAAGTTTTTATACACTGGGTAAATATTTTCTTAAGAAGTTTAACTGGCAAAAACATAAACCATTCCCTTGTACCATCAATTACATAACATACAAGATTAAGAGGCCAAGCAACTGAAGAATAAAAAATAATCTGTTATATCTTATTCATTAACCCTTCAGCGATTTAAACATGGTTATATTAAAAAAAAAAAAAAAAAAAAAAAAAAAAAAAAAAAAAAAAAAAAAAAAACCAACTTCAAAACAGATATGCTTAACATTCTTACCCTTTTTTGCATGAATTTGTGTTTGTCTTGTAACTGTTTTGCATTCTGACGCTGGAAGTTATTGAACTTGTTAGCTTCCTGACTTAAGTCATCTACATACTCCATCAAACACCTTAGTTGACGATCTAGTGTTGACATGGTACCAAGATCAAGGAACTGCATACCTTCACTACTCGGCATCATCTGACAATTAAGTATTTAAAGTGATAAAAAAATAATGAAAAGTTCATTACTATATATACATATATATACTTACCTATGACACTTAGAAAATCTTTATCATTTTTCCATTATAAAAATAAACAGACAAGAAGAATAATATTTCAATCAGCACAGCTCAACCATGTTAGCTAAGGATACTGCTGAACTACATTTTAGGTGCCTGGGCCTTGACCCTAATTACAATACATACTCCATACATAGATAATCTACAATTTTGCCAAGTCATGCTCAGCATGCATGCATGTTTCAGAATGTCTTTCTTCCCAACCTTTTATTACCTAACTCAAAGTCTGTCAAGTGACTACAAAAAATGTAATCTCTGTATATATATTTTTAATAATTTCTTCTCTCTTATCCAACAGAAAATGAGATTAGTATGTGCACTACCAAAGGTTAGGTACTCAATATTTTTACCTCATACAGTTCACACATCAGTGTATTAAGAAGATGAGAATTTTTTATCACTAGCCGGATCTCTTGGAATAAAGTCTCGTATCCCAAGTGCATTTTCTTCAAGGCTTCAGGAGTATAATCACGTTCCTGCACAGTATTGATAGCCTCTGGTGTCAGGCGATAAGCTTTGATAGATAAAAATCCTCGGGCAGTCTTGATTGGATCTGCAAGTGAAATACAAATTAACATTGCCAACAATCACATAAAAAACTATTCTCAACAACAATGAAGCATTTCCTTCAACAAGGTATGCAAGAATAGAAAATTTATCATGAACTTCTAATATTTTCTTTTTTTGACTAAGCACTAGTAATCCCCCAACCCATAATGACTAGTGAGTTATCATTTCCACACAAACCAACAATTACATTTATCGTGAAAATGTTAAAATAAGTATTAGAAGTTCTTAATGACTTGAAGCAAGCATACTTATCAATGATGGTAAAAACTCACCATAAATTAAAACTACAGATTCTTCTATACTGGTTTGGTAGGAAAACTGTGAATCCAATAATTGAGTAGTAATGAAATTCCCAAGTTGTGTACTCTGATACCATCCAACACTAAGATGGTCCACATTAACCTTTCTTAGATGACGCATCATCTCCAGCTGGTAGTCCTCTGTGAAAAGGGAAAAAACAAAGAAAACTTGATAGATTATGCACCCTCCACAGTACAATTTACATCATCAAAAAGAAAAATAAAGCAGCTCACATCCATTAGCATAATTGGATACTATTATTATAAATTACAATGGTTCAATCTGACCGCTTAGCAACATCAAAGGCTAGTCAAAATGCAAATATATTAATAATGGCTATGAAGCATTGCATATAGGAGGTGGCTTCTTTTATTCATAAAAAGTTCTGATAGATAAATGCATATTGCCTAGAGGCAATTCCATGAACTAACTATCAAATAATATTTTAGCTATCTTCACTTTCATATTGTATGGCTCTAGAAATAAATGAACTTTATGCCACAAGGAGAAGGAAGACCCTATTACCCTTATGCTGAATTCTAAATAGTAATTTACTACTTTTGCAGTGAAATCAACTCATCCATGGATTTTATTTACTTATTCCCAATCCCAGATAAAAAGACGACAGCCGAGTGTTAGGTTATCACCTTCAATTTGTTTTTGTGTTAAGTGAAGCTTCAACAAATTATCTGTTAAAAATGTTTGAAGCTTATCTTTTTTATTTTACAGAAAACTGTTGGCAAAATGAAAACATCAGCAAGAATTAGCTACAAGGAGTATTTTTTGCTATTTCACATAGGGCAGGGTAACAATATCACAATTACTATAAGTAAACAATATATAGTAAATCATATACGTATAGGAATATTGGAAGGAACAGTGGAGAGAAAAAACAAATCCTGAATGAGATGCTGCGCGACAATGGTGTGGATTAGGAGGGATACCATAGTTTGAGTGGTAATGGGTCATATGTAAGTACCAAGCCACCAAAATAACACTTTAGCCATAAAAACCTAATTGGGTATCTTGGCTAATTCCTTAGAGAAAAAAAGGATAAGTTGCAAGGTTGACAAGAGGCTAAACTTATCATGATGATGATCTTTGTACATTTCCGTTAAAAAAAATCTTAAATCCAAATGTTCAGAAAAAAATTTATCAAAACACTGCACACTGTACCTGAGCCTAACTACTTTCTCCTGAAGGATTAATTTGAATCCCAAATCTTTCTGTTCCTTTAAATTCAACAGATATTTTATAGTTCTTCAATTACCTCAAGAAAAAATCAAAATCATGACAAGAAAATAATGTATCACGAATGCTATACGTATTTACATATTCTAATAGTATGTTAACGGACTTTACAAGTTGAACATGAAAAATAGACATAACACAACATCTAGGTCTGAGTAGAGAATAAAAAAAAAAAAAAAAAATGACAAGTTTTGTCTGTTTATATTGTACACAGAAAATAAAAATTTTCAACAGGTGATGCTCAAAATGGCAACATTCATCAATGATGTGGACTGCCTAGATGTTCCGAGATATGAACCCAAAACAAGAGTGACTGTTGTTTGGGCATGTAAGGAATATGGGACACACATTTAGTTCTAACAGCCCAGAAAATCATGGATAATGGCTTGTAACTAGTGGGACTTCAGACAAAGTGGTCAACAGAGAAAAAAAGCAACATTTAACATGATGAAATCAAAAGCTCACAATTACAATTTCTTGGGAACAGAAACTACAATTGTGCCGACAAGGTATATTTTCTCACAGCTTTTTTGCACAAGTGAGAATTAGACCTCTTCAGCTGTTATCAATGCCAATCATATAAAAATGACAAAAGGCAACTCAAACACAAGGGATTACACCATAAACTAACTGTCATGACAGCAACATACCAAAAATTTAAGATAATTTGGTCATATTTGAGCAAATCACTTGCCATTACAATGAATATCATTGCCTGGCTCTGATATTGTAATGAGTTTTTACCTTATAAAAACAAAATATTCTGAATAAGCTTCATTTGAGTCAAGATTCTTACTCCATCTGGTTAAACTTTACAAACTGCAATATGTCAATGGCTAAGACCATGTCAAAGTATGTGCTTAACAAAGGCCTGATCAAACTACAAAACACAGCATAACTATATGAGAAAGAGCAACAGATTTCATAAAAGAAATACTGCACCAGTAATTATCAAAAAACTAAAAAAACACAAATTGCATAACTCCTCCCAAATACTACACAGTAACACCTCAACTTAAGACTTTTGGGGGCAACCACACATGAAAAATCACACAAATACCAGGGATCTTGCTACAGTGGGCAAGAATAGCACACCTTCAATAATTTGGAGTCATGAAACTTGCTCAAAGCATTTCAGACCCTGTTGAAGGATGCTCCTTTCCTCAAATTATATTTGCTTTAAATGCACTAGAGTCCAAGGTATGATATATCTATTCTATCAAAGCAATGCCTTGTACCTTGCATGAACACATGAAAAATGACATTTTTAATCCATTTGTATTTTTTTTATAGCTAACAAACCTTCAGTCTTAACAATAGGATAATCATCTTGCGCCAGCTGTAAAACGGTTAAAAACAATAAACTGTAAAGCAAGGATGTGTGGCATCTGGCAACTCATTTACAGTACGTACCTTCATCCACATCATCTGCATGACGAGGGAAAGGGAAACAATTGGTGATTTCCAAACGGTCTTCAACTACAAGCCCTAACAAGACTCCCTGTGCTACCTCAGTATTACCAGCCCCTTCTTCATGGCAGTGTTTGATGATTTTCATCAAGGCCTGTAAATTATAAAGACTAAATTAAATAAACAATACACCCAAAACCACAGAAATACAAAATGTTTTTAAACTTTTATTTAACAAAACATTAACTAAAACTCAACTTGTTAATTCTCAGAAAAATATAAATTACATATACTACATCCATATCTTACAGATGACTGTACACAGACTTCCTTCACTGGACTCACTGGAGTTTTATATTTAACTAAACCATGAGGTAACAAGTTGCAAAAACATTAACAAACAATTATCTTCTAATCATAAACCTGTAAAAAGACAGGGTATTAAGATCTGACCTACAATCTTATCAAGACCTTATAATGAAAATATTTTTGGGTATAGTACAGTCAAGTCTAGTGATTGAAAAGGTAGCTACGGCTAGGGCTAAGGTCTTAAATCTAGCCTACATACTTGTACAGTGTACCACCAGTCAAAGGTTAAGCTAGGCTAAGTTATTATACTGCCTTGAATCTGAAGTTAAGGTCTGTGATGATAACTTCTTGAAGAATATATAATTTCACAATCTACCTGTAATCATTATAAATATATTTTTTCTATGCACAATTCTGATTGTTCCCTCTATTGCATTAAATAATTTTAGAAAGACTACTTCCTAACTCATTCCTAATGTGGGGCACAAAATTTCACCTTACCTCAGGTAATATCATAATTATGAAAGAAACATTGCTAGGCATCAATCTTACAAAACGTAAACAACACACCTTTCTTTTTTCTCATATTTTACATCACTGCACATGAACAATACATTAAAAAATTGTACATGAAGTTAAGAGAATTGAAGCCAAGCCACGATATAATGGTATATTTTGTCCCAATGAAGCAAAGGGGAACTACATGGTTATATCGTATATCATTAGGCAATAAGGAGAAACTATTAACAATACTTAACAGGCTGCATTACAGCAAGAGAAACCATCCAAAATTATTCATGAGTAAATATGGCAACTTGGGCATATGTTAAAGTAAATATTTCAACCAAGGTATATAGAATGGTCAGGTAGTCATTTGTGGGGGGTTGCGGCTTATCCCCCCAAGAGCCGCATCACCTGGAGGCCAGGTCAGGGCGAGAAGTCACTCAGCTACCGTTTCATTCAAATGTATATCACATCACAGGTCACTTCAGTCATCTCTGTATTGATTTAGTTTTACATTCTTCGAATACAACCATAGTTTTGATTTTTTATATAATCTAAATTATTATTTATATAATGCCAAACAACTGCGCCGTGTTTGGTTGTTATTCAAATAGTAGAAAAAAAGAGGAGGTATCCTTTTTCCGATTCTCTCGTGATGAGGAAACAAGACGGAAATGGGTTCATCGTTGTAATAGAAAGGACTACTTTAACCCTACTGCTCATCGCATATGCAGTAAACATTTTGAAGAAAATGCATATAAAAGAGACCTGCAGCAGGAACTTCTTGGATCGCGAGCCCCAACAATGAAATTCAGACGTATGAATGTGAGGAAAGCAGTGCAACTTCTTTCGGAAACCTCAGATTTTTATGGAAGTCAGGGAATTTTGACGAGCATGTCTTGGGAAAGTACAAGGGACTTTATAAAGCTTGCCGACTCCTGGTTTATTGTGTTCAATTCAAGGGTACCTTATGACAGAAAAAATCTATAAATACTAATGGGATGCAACTGACGGAACAGAATAAAATCCTTGACAATATGAAGTGTACCGCTGAAACAATACGAGTTGCAAAAGTAATAAGATCTATCAGTTCCAAAAGGGACTTATTGTGTCATGCAAATCCTTGCCAAGGTTGCATATGTATAAAAGTAAATATGATGTATCAAACATTATTACCTCCAGACTTAACCAAGATGGACTGGAAAACTTGTTTGGCTGTCTTAGACAAGTGGGTGCAACTTATGATCATCCTACGCCAGTTGAAGTCAAACACAGAATAAGGTCATATTTACTTGGCAAAACAAACTATAAATGGAAAAAATTGTAACTCGATGAAGGAGTGCGATTCTTCAAATATGTCGGAAGGAATGTTCAGTCAAGAGAAAAGTTGTGAAAATAATGACTCAAATGAAACCGATCTTGAAAGAGAGCTTATGATTTCTGCAATGGTGTTTGCCTCTACTAAGATGAGAAGATCCCAGAAGAAGATTCAGAAAACTTTGAAAATGAATTTCATGAAATAACTTCAGAGAATGTTGCAGAC
>NC_087211.1:72423548-72451431 GCF_015104395.2 Macrobrachium nipponense | reverse complement strand
CAAATTATTGCAATTTGTTTAGTGTATACAGAAGCAGTGGCACCTTAGGTTTTTTGGGTAATATATCTAGTGTTAACAGGAACCATGTAGAGTTGTTTGCCTGTCAGTGGCAGATGCGTTTGTAGGTGGTGTTTCAGGAGGAAGGCTCATCTTGAGGGCATTGTTGTTTTTGTTGCAAGTTTTCTGAATCTGCTCTCCGCAGATGTTGCACTGACCCAAGCCAGGCCACATAAACTGTGGACACCAAATTGTTTCCCTTAATAGTCTTTACATCCTTTTTTATTATTGTTATTATCATTATTATTATTGAGGATCTTGCAGTGCTCTGGGTATCGGAAACTGTATGCTTGCCCAGACAAGTCAGTAAATATGGGAAGGAGGTTTCTAATTTTGCTCTCTTCCCCCTAGATAAAATTCTGTACACCATGTTGTCTTCTCCAAAACATCTGTGGATCTGTCATGCCTGCAAAATTTATATACATTGTGAGGAGGAGATACACATCCTGAATGTGTATTGAAATCTCACTGATGTGAATAGCAATAGAGCAAGGGCCTCCAAAATATAGTCTTTAAAATAATGTTGCAGAGGTGAAAACAATGGTTACAAGGCAGCCATCGAATCACAGTAAGCAATTACAGCTTGAAGCAGAGAACCATGACTTGTTCACTAATTGAGGCACCATTTTTACATCACTATTTGTTGGTGGTCCTCTGCAGTGCACACGAGCACTGATTGGGGTACTGTTTTTGGAGACCCCAGCATCTTCACAGAGGAAGAGCATAAAAACAGCTCGGGTTCAAAGATGGCTAGTTTGTGCTGCTGCCAACTTTGGAAGAACTTCAGCGATCCCTGTAGTCGTATCAGCAACTATAGTCTTTTTAGAATGTCAAGAAACATCAAGTAGGTTTCCAACGTTGTCAAACTTCTTCAAGACTTAATCTGGGTCAAGCTAATCCCAGTATCCTTCCATTCCGGGTCCTTTAATACGGTCTTAAAATTTCCTTTATAATCCTGTAATCTGAATCTTTCTACTCACAAAAGTTGGTTACAATTGGTGGTCTTTTCCTTTTCTTTATATTAAAAATGGGAGCTTCAGTTTCTTCTAAGCTGTCATTTCTGTCATTACACATTTAGGATAATTCAAGATATCGTACTTCTGCATTGCTTAGTTGCATCCATTGTATGTTGCACTACCTTGTCAAAATCATGTATGATTTTCTTTTTCTTCTCTTCCTTTTGAAATACTTGTGGACATTGAATTAGGACTTCTTGTGCTTGAGCACCTAATTGCTGATGTGGGGAGCCTTCCATCGTAAACCATCACACTGGGGTATCAGACCAAAAGTGATAAGCTAATTAACCTTCCTGACCTGAGACAGAGAGAGATGTGGCAAAGTGTATGCCAAATCTACACTGTTTTTTCACCTTAAGTGAGATTTAACAAATGAAATTGGAGCAAAGCGGTAACATTGGAAACTTGCTCTATATTTCATGACATTCTGATGTACATGGACGCTTGTCACTTTTCTTTCCAATGGATCAGATTTTGGGAAAAAAATGAGATTTTCCTACTTGCTGCATGAATTTTGTCAGAGTTTAGATTATCCTGCTAATTTGTTACAATTCTTGATATAGCGTAGTATCATGCTTGATCTAGTTACTTAATGGTAATTAAGAATTTCTCTATTGTTACAATGATCAGGTTGTGGGCTACTGCTGTTATTTAGGCAGCCACCTAGTATTTAACATCTCTGATGGCATTTGAGCTCCTTCGGTAGCAGAATACTCAGAACCTGAGATCAGTAGTACACCTTCTGCATTGTGTTCCTTAAGTTCCATTCACAGAATGTCTTCAAGGAGGTTGAGTTTACTTTTGAACTTGAAGGAGAATGGTTTTTGAAGGAGAGTTTGCCTGGTATTTCCTGCTTTATAGTTGGAGGTGGCCTTGCCAGTTATTTTCCAAATTTCAGAGGTACCATTCTTATCTAGTAGCCATCACTCACTGTATAAACTAGTGTCTGATAACATGACCACAGTGGCATAACTGTAACATCAGGGATTGAAGGAATCAAAAAGCATTTATTGATAATGAAGATTTTTGCACTTAACAGAAAATTGTGTGGAAATTTTTCCAAGATCAGTGCCATGAAAGTACCTCATGGTCAAAGACAGTTTGACCACATGGGACAAGGCTCTTCAGAATGTTCTGTACATCCAGAAACTTTAAAGGTGCGGTGGGGATTGTATTTCACACTTTGATAAACAAGTTTTTGGCCAACTGACAAGAGGCTGATCTGACAGAGGCAAATGCCCCCTTAAATCTACGTGATAACCTTATTTTCACACCCTTTTCTCCAGTTATGATGAGCACGAAAGTTGTTGAACAGGATCCAGAATTCCAGAAAATATATTTGATTGCTTAGTACCTCTGAAGCTAAGTCAAGACTGGTTTTAGCACCTACCAATCTTGGTAGACCTGCCAAGGAAGCTTACAACTAGAAGGAATTCTGTTGCCAATCACTTTTCTGCAAGATTGGCTTGATTGAAGACAAGAGATGTGTGTGAGAGAGGAGAGAGAGAGAGAGAGAGAGAGAGAGAGAGAGAGAGAGAGAGAGAGAGAGAGAGAGAGAGAGAGAGAGAGAGAGAGAGAGAGAGAGAGAAAAGGCTATTTAACAATACCTGAGAAGCAGAGAGTTTTAAGTTGAGGTAGCCAGAGCAATCTGTAACCATTGTAGTGCTTCAGTTATTTCCTCTAGCATGCCATAGCCACTACCAAAGCTCTCCCAAAAATCAGCATTACATTTTCCCTAGATGACAGATGGCAGTAACCTTTTAGGTCTGTCCTGTCTCAATCTTTTGGGGGTCGGGCAGTAGAGCAGTAGACCTTTATTTCATAGAAGAGGTCAGTTGGCTATACCCACATTCTGGTAAAGTATTTTCATAATCCCTTAAGTGGGATCTTTTGTTGCTCTCTAGAAGTCGTGCTAATCATCTTGTGAACCTTTGAAAGTTTTCTCGTCTGATGATCTGCCAAAGACTTTTTCCTTTGTTGTGAGCTTTGCATCACCATTTTATGCATGTTCTTTGAAATAATTGATTTCATAGTAGGCGGAGGTTCTATAGGTTTCTTGCTGAGAAGTGCCAATGATCAGTTATCCAAAAGAAAGAATGCATGAGGAACAAACCCCCCCCCCCCCCCCCCCCCCCCACCCCCTTCTCTCTTCTCTCATCTCTCTCTCTCTCTCTCATCTCTCTCTCTATAACTCTCTCCTCTCTCGTCCTTCCTTCTCTCTCTCTCTCTCTCTCTCTCTCTCTCTCCTGATCTTTGAAGTTTTTATAATCTAATCTATTAATATTAAAAAAGTGATTCTGATAAAATTTCATTTAAGATTAGTTTCCAAATTTGACATTGGTCAATTAGAATTGGATATGGACAAAAAAAATATTTGACTGTCAGTGTTGCTTTTTATCCGCATATAGAAGGATTGGGTCATGTAGGCTATTATAAATCCATGAGTTAGTCAACAGTGACAAATTCTAAGAAGAATTAACTTTAAAAGGGGTCATCATTGTTATATTAACACAGGGCTTTGAACAAATCCTGAAGTTCTCAGTAATTTTGGGATTTGATCATTCCTCCTCCCTATGTAAACTGAGATTTGGGTAAAGGGAGAATTTGGTTAATTAAGAAACAAAACTAATTCATGCAAAATAAAATTTTTATTGCCCCCAAGTATTTGCTGTCAAAGGTGAAACAAAACAGTAAACCTAGTTGAAAATTGGAAACTGCCAAATTTACATTCATATATTCCTTGTTAACCCTGTGGACATTTGAGAACCACTGTGCATACACTATATTTTCCTGCCTAAAGTAGATTATCTTCAAAGAACTTTAGTCTGGGAACATAGTATGTCAAGTAAAATGACTGTAGTCCAGAAATGCTGGATTTATGTTCTTTCCATGTGAAAAAGACCTCACAAATGGTTGGATACATATATGCAGTGGGTACACGTTTCGGAAGACTTAACAGGATATTGGATTTGTAAGGTTGACCAAAAAAGTAGTTGATCGCAGGGATGTGTTATCACTCAGGGAGACTGGCTGGTGTTAGGTAGGAGACAGGAGTGGCAAGCCTCAGAAAACTGAAAAGCATGAGGTGTGACTTGAAGCACGGGTGCATTTTAGACATGCAACTGGAACCGAAGGGTGAACTGGTGTCATGAGAGAAGTTGAATCAGGAAACCTCAGTTGGAGGCTAAAAGAGCACCAGGAAGTGCCTAAATCTCTGCTTGCATCCACAAGAAAAAAGCTTACTGAAAACGTTCAAACATTCATCTTGAAATAGGTGCCAGGTACTTGGTAAAATGTGAGTGTGTTTTCAGGACATTTTCAGAAGTCTTGGAGGTCCTTGTGACTGGGAGCTCCTGGAGCCAAGAAGAAATGCAATGCCAAGAGCAACCATGGTTAGACTAGTCAATAATGAGAACTGCACAGTGCTCATCTTGAACAAGGAAATCTCAAGATGTGGAACATGTATGATGTGAAGAAACAAGACCTTCCGCTCACCAAAGCCAGGAAAGATAGAGGAGTGCCTCATCAGAAAGGTATTGTAGGCTTTTCTTCATCTGCTTAAGGAGTGTTGAGAAAAGAGAGAGAGGGGAGAGAGACCTTCCAGCTGACCTTGAAACTACTTCATGAAAAACTGTACAAGTAACCTGGAGCTTGGCAAGCATTGATAGTGGCAGCAACATCAGGAATAACAGGATGAACTTAAAAGCTCAGCATGGGCATCTTGGAAGTGGCACTCCAACTCCATTATTGAAAGATTGCCAGATGGAGAGGAACTGCAGACATCCCAAAAATGAAGGAATGCTGATTCTGTAAGTAGCACTTGAATGCATGCTGCCAGGAAAAATTCCAGTTGATCAGAAACCCATCCTGATTGAAATTGCCGATTCTCTCTGAACCAAAAGGTCCTGAATATGATATTGAAGTCTGTAAGATCAATCAATGTCTTTGAATAATCAATAACAAGCCAATACCATAATCAATAACAAGCCAGTTATGTAGGATGAAAAAATTTGTAGATGAATATCATGGAATTAACTATGAATAATCAATAACAAGCCAATACCCCCAGTAACAGCTATGTAGGATGAAAAAATTTGTAATGGATATCATGGAATTAACTACTTACACTCTAGGCTGAAAAATGTTAAGAAATAGAATTTTTGAATGCACATTCATAGCGTGACATGGAATATATAAGTTCATTATTGTAACACTGGAGAAAATCCCAAGAATATTGAAAAATTACTCTTAAAAAACACCTCATGGTAGTACATAAGATAAAATTGCAGTCATTAATAATTAACTACATTCGCTAGAATTTATTCTTTAATCAGCAATTTGTAACCGAAAGTCACCTAGCAAGAAAGTCACTGCTTGTTAGACATATATACAGTAATTAGAAGGCATATAATTGGGAACAGCCAAACAGTTGCTTTGGTCAACATCTTTAATTTCATTGGGACATTTCAACTTCAACTCAGGAATGAAAACACAGAGAGACAAAACTAATACAACTCTGTGAATTACAGTGGCAACAACCAAATAAAACACAAGACTAAGAAACATTAAAAAAGGAAAATTAAAATTACACAATAGATAAATTAGCCTAACGACTGGGAAGCGAGAGCAGGTAGAAAATCAGTAGATAATAGATAACGGAAAGGAAGACTGATCTTGGTTGAGTTTGTGACTTAAGTTTGTGTATATAAAATTGTTAAATCAGACAATTTTGAACAAGAATCTACAATTTCAAAATCCTTTATACAAGCCTTACCAGATTGCATCTACTGCAATGTTCACGGATGGAAGACTGCTGCTTGACTGATAAATCTCTACCTGTTCTGTCACTGATCCCTGCATGCTGGCAGTATCTCGTTTTGAGTGCCCTTTATGGAACTACCCAAATAACCCCACTTGGCAGTTTGGGAATCTGTAATGGTAAACAATACCAGAATGCAAAAAATCAGGCAGTTTATCTTTGAAAAGTAGTAGGGATTTTATTGTAAAATCATTATTAAAAATTAATCTACAGTAATCTGTGGATAAAATCTATCTGAACAGTATTTCTATTCCCTCTCAAGCTGCTTAAAATGATTTACCAATGTAAGGAAATTTGCAGTAAAAACCAGTTTAGGAACTGTAATAACTGGCACTTTAGGATTGTGAACATTTTCCAGAAATAGCCTTGTATGTTTAAACACCAAATTGGTTGGGTATCCATTATTAACAAAACATTTTACTAAGAATTACATCTCTTCATGAAACAAAGTTAAATTTTACCATAAATTATAAGCCCTGTAAATTAAAGTATTAATTGCCTTTAGTTTGAATATGTCTGGACAGTGACTGAAAAAACTCAAGCCTAATCCTGAAAAAGTTGGTTTCATGTAAACATAGAATGAAATCTCATATTTGTCAATGAAAATATCTAAAAATGGCATCTTATTATTCACTTCCCTATCTAAAGTAAATTTTATATTTTCTTGTTTGCTATTTAGCTTATGAAGAAAACTATTAGCCTGGTGTTCATTTTCAAGAATTAGAAAAGTATCGTCCACAAATCATAGAGAAAAGGTTTAAAATGTGGTGGGCAGTCCTCTGACCACTCTCCCACAAAACCTAAAAACAAGTTAGCAAAAATACATGAAATTGGGCTTCCCATTGCTACCTCATCTACTTGTAAATACAACTCATCATTAAATATGTAAATACAACTCATCATTAAATATGAAGTATATATCTTGACATGTTGCCTCCAAAAGTGTCTTTATTCTATTTTTAGGCAAACCTCTGAAAGAGTTACCATCCTTATACATTTCATTCACTGCTATGTCAATGGTTTCATTAAGAGGTATGTTCGTGAACAATGATTTAGATTAGTACGTATTGTATTTCTTTAAAATACTATCACATATGAATTTTGTAATTACAGTTATTATTATTATTTGAAAGTATTAAAAACAAATAGTACAAGCACATAAAAAATCTCTAGTCTCAGTAAATGAGAGAGAGAGAGAGAGAGAGAGAGAGAGGAGGGGGGGGGGGGGGGGGAAATGTCATGACCACTGCAGCTCTTCCCCAGCTCTTTTGGTCCCCCTTTTGGCTGTCACAGAACAATGATTTAATATCAAAACTGCATAAAAAATAATTTTGTAGTATAGTATTCAAATGCTTTAGTCATTAACTAATTCATAAGAATTTTTTAGGGAATAAGTAGCATCCGTTATAGTATTAAAAAAGAGTACTAAGAATTTTGCTAAATTATATAACGGGGGTATTATAAGAAACAGCGACCGGTCTCAAGGGAACGTACCCGTGAGACAAGAACTTCACAATAATTATGGTAATAGAACACATATACCATGCTGTAAATGCAGATAAATCTCTTAATGGAGCTGATGAAACGCTTATTGACGCAGATAAACTGCTTACCTACTCCAATAAATCGCTTATTGGCGCTGAAAATCTGGTTAATGACGTTGCTAGCCAAGTGCTGTAAGTGAAACGCTGTTAACCGATACTGCCGATAAGCAGGAACTCGCGGTTATTGGCCATCCAGTTTTACAGTGCTTGTCTAGCGATGACGATAAATAGATTTTCAGTGTCGATATGTGCCAATCCCTGGTTATCAGTGCATATCCCTGGTTTATCATCTCTGATCCCCACTTAACAACGGTGCCAAACCCTGGTTATCGGTGCCACTGTTAAGTGGGGGTGAGAGGTAGTCATTAGCAGTGTGAACTATTTTTTTTTCTTTCTCCAGCTTCAGCTACTTTTGCAGCTTAAATTTAAAAGTATATTTCCTTACTGATGTTTTCTCCATAGCAAGTAAAGGTATATATAATGTAAAATTACAGTGGGCCCCCTGTATTCGCATTCTCTGGACTCTCACATTTATGTATTTCTCTCTGGAACATATTCCCCCTTTATTCGCAGGAAATTCACCTATTCGTGGTATTTTTCTATGAGAAATATCCACAAATTTTTTTTTTTTTTTTTTTTTTTTTTTTTTTTTTTTTTTTGTTTTTTTTTTTTTTTTTTTTTTTTTTTTTTTTTTTTTTTTTTTTTTTTTTTTTTTTCCTAACAAAATAGATCATTTTAAGTGTTTTTATAGGAGTTCCAACTATTTAGGGGGCGTCTGGGGTCGTCTGGTGGTACACATCCCCCGCAAATACGGGGGACCACTGTATATCAGTCCAATTCTATTTAACGTCCTGTAACATAACTATGATAATTTATTTACTGTCGTATGACAGCTGAAATGCAAACAAAACAGTGTCTTTAGCCGATTTGGTTTGGTTGTTCATAGCAAAACAACTGTTTTCGTTCATTTGTTTTTGGCTGTACATGCTTAAACAATGATTGTAATGGTACAAACGATACTTTTATCATTCTCTTACACTTTTTTAACTTAACTAGAAGATAGGATAAATAAAGAGGTGGAGGAAAATGGGTTAGGAAGTGCCAGTAAGAAGAGGAAGACTATATCATGGAGATGAAAATTGACAGCGTTTTGAAGAAGGTGACCTTTTTTATTTATATGTATATATATACTCTCTCTCTCTCTCTCTCTCTCTCTCTCTCTCTCTCTCTCTCTCTCTCTCTCTCTCTCTCTCTCTCTCTCTCTCTCTCTCTCTCTCTAGGCCAAGGTTTACCTGTAAGTTCATTGAATCTGATGTTAAAAATTGTAGAACTACTGGACAGACCATAGTAAAGGATTAGGAAAGAAATTCCACATTTTTATAAGAGCTATTAAAAACATATTAGGGTAAAATATTTGACCGTGACACTGTCTAAGACATTGTTAATCCAGTCTAGTGCACCTTAAGGTGGATTGCTTTACCCATAGACTTGAATTTTGGTTATTGGGGATTTTTGGTTACTATCAAGACCCCAGCAACGGAACTGGTAACAGGAGCTGTCTTTAATGATGATGGTTTTGAGGATGTAAACCTTACCAATTGTAAAAGACGCCCTCTCGCAATGTTTATATTTAGTAATATGATGATGATAATGCAATATTCTGGAATTGGATGCAGTAAACAACACAATTATGAATAAAGTCATCATTATTATGAATATAGCTAGTTCCTTGTTGGACGAGTGGCTTATGTCCTCGCCAACCAATTCGGGAGTAGGGAGTTCCGTTCCCCGCTCTGCCAACAAGGAATTAGAGGAATTATTTCTGGTGATTAGAAGTCATTTCTTGATATAATGTGGTTCGGATCCCACAATAAGTAGTAGGTCCCGTAGCTAGGTAACCAATTTGTTCCAAGCCACATAATATCTAATCCTTCAGGCTAGCCCTAGGAGATCTGTTAATCAGCTCAGTGGTATGGTTAAATTAAGATATACTGAACTTAACTTATGAATGTAGCCTCACTGTTTGACTTTTGTAAATGGATACATCCCCTATAAGATAAAGAATTTATGGTTTTTAAGAGTTTTTCAGCCTTTAGAGTTTGAAATGAGATCATATACCTGTACTACTCTGCACAACAAAAACATGGGTACCAACAAGAAAAATAGAAGATACTATTTTGAAAGGTGTGACCAGAGAAAGTTCAGAGTCATGGCCTAAGTACAGCTGGAAGATTGAATTACAAACGAGGAGCTACTGGAGAGATGTATCAAGAGGGAGAAAAAAAGATTAGATCTCAAAGATTGAGATGTTCAGACATGTGAGGGGGAAGGGAAGAACAGTTATTCAGAAAAACAATTGATATGAAAGTTACAGGGTGAAGACCTATTGTTATTAAGTATTTTAACCAGACCACGGAGGTAATTTATTTAGCTCTAAGAATGGAGATGAGAGATATATGGAGTCCTCGACCTGAAAGGTGTTGGTCAGAAAGACCACTGGATAGAAAAAAGTGGAGATAAGTCATTTCACAAACACCCCCCTTAAAGATAAAAGCTGATGTAAGAAATTATGATGATGAAAAGAAATGTATAATATAAAAGATGCTTCACATTGAAAATCTTTCAAAATCACTAGATTCATCATCTGAGTAGAACGAACTTTGGTAAACACATCCAAAATCTCATCGTTTGCGCTCAATTTGCGGGTCCAAGTTGAATGTGGTAAGTCTCCTCCATTTTTTACAGTGCTCTCTAATAAAAAAATTTCATAGCACCCATTACACTAGAGATAACACCTTAAAAAATATTAGTGTTTACTTTTGCTTAACCCCTTGATTAAAGTTCCATGTTGAAGTAACTATCAGACCACACTTTTGAACAATTTTTTTACATTCTCCATTTTCATTGTATCATATTTTTAGTGCCATGTTGCAGTAATTCTATCCCCTCCTTGAATCGGTCACCCGTGTGACCCACGGATATTTCATGAATAACCAATGTGGATCTGTTTAACATATTTTGTTTGGATGACCAAGTTCAGGCAGAAGTAAATATCATTTTGGAAATTATTTGAAGAATTTGTTTAAGAATCTTCATTTCCAATTTTCCGAATTGCAGTACACGTACATCACACATCAAATATATACGTAATGGTATTCAAGTGTTTGGACTCATGGGTCTCTTTAAATATCCTGCCAAGCAACCTAATACTGTACTATACAATCAAAATACGTAAAATCACAGAACTCTTATTAAACTGGTTAAAAGCAGAAGTTAGCAACAGAACACATGTGGTACTATATAGGTAAAATGGTTACCAACCTTAGTAGATTTACTGAATACTACCATCACAGACAATAGTCTACCTATAGTAAATACAGCTAATACATTATTGTACTTGTTACTGGTAATATATTCAATATATTTTATTTCACTGCATTGGCATATCACAGCATTAGTAGTTGGATGCTCACGGACCTGAACTTCACTACAGATGGTTTGGTAATTTCAGGGTCATCACATTTACTATGGATGGTTTGGTAATTACAGGGTTGCCTTGGTTTGCCCAGGATGAGCTACAATTGTGTAATTGTTACTGAAATTTGGGTCATAGTAATATCTGGATGTTGCCCTGTCCACCAAAATATAGTATAATTGAGATTTTGTGCCTTTTCTGTAGAAGTATGGGGATGTGGATATATAGATTAAAATGGTGTAAACTGAACCCCTTGACTTTTAGCTTTGTTGGTCTATGCTTTCATTAACTTGCCAATACAACTTTCATCAGACAATAGGGCAACAGAGTTGAACGCATTTATTTTCCATTATTTTATGATAAAGTTCAAGGAATGAAACAGTTGTATGATAAAATCAGGTGAGGTTCTCTGGCTTAAACCTATTTTCTGCTTTAGTTCTAGCTCTTGTTTCTTTTGATTATTTTATGGTCACTGTTATTATGATTATATTATCACGACAATATACTAGTGATTATTATTAGCCATGTCATAACTCATGGAAAGGAACCATTTTTGTACTAAGGTCTGTTTCATTGATAACTGAAATAATTTGCTTCTTTTTAATAGTTTTAGATCCTGTGTGGTGTTTGAGGTGTTAGTATTTTATTTACTTTTTATTTGTGGAGATTAGAATACGATTACTTTTATATGAGGGAGATCATTGTCCAGTCTGAGTTCAATGGTATGTCACTGTCTTATCCTTTACTTGTACAGTATGTGCTCTTTTGAACCATTTTGGGTAAGCAGAACACTGTTTTGTATTCCTTGAATGAAATCCAGTGAATGCCAACAATCCTCAGTCTGTGCATTGTTTACCTGTGACCCTTCCTAAGGAATGCCACTAATTAGCCTGCCATGCTCTTTGCTTGCCTTACAGTTGCCATTAACCTAATAGTGCAGCACATTCAAGAGATTGTCAACAACCGTTCTGGAAATGGCTCCGGAAATGGGACGCATCAACGTTCCCGATCAAACTCTGACTCAAAAATCCGATAAGAAAGAAATTATCCTCTTCAACTTATAAAATATTTGCATCAGTCCCCCCAATAATGTATTTTTGTACCAGCATCCATCATACCCTTTGTCCACCACAAGTTTTATTGAAGCTGTAGGCGTTTTGCTGCTGAAGGTAGAATGATCACCATTGCTTCATTGATGTATGTACAGTATGTATATAACAAGTACACAGTATATATATGTGAAACACATTTATACAAATACTTTATTCACATGAATGCATACTGTACTCTTTAATCATTATACCAGCTTCATATTCATCTTGACATTTTCTGTACAATGCAGGTTTTAGGCTTTTATGAGACGAAGGTAGAGTTCTACCAGATCTTGAGGAACGAAAGATCTTGAGAAAACAAAAGTTGTGGGAAAACTGATAATCATTCTACTTTTGTAAGCTTGAAATGTTAATTGTTAATACTAAAATGGGTAACTGAATTGGTTTGAAGAAGTATGTTAAGAAGGGTGATGTAATTTGGAACTGTTACATACAGTTGCTGTTCTATCCATTATGTCATGTGGAATGTATATAAGAATCTTTAGTAATGATCATTAATGCCTCTTGAATATTAAATTAAGAGGAAGTACAATCTGTTAGATTTAAGGATTTTTTTTTAATATAGAGCAATATTAACCTAGTTAAGAAAACAGTACAGTATATAGACTGCTAAAAGAAACTGCAAGATTAATTTTTTTGGCTTCATTGATTTTTTAAGGATCAGAAAGCTCTTGTTTTTGTTTTTGTTTTTTTCTGTATGTCATTACACAATTGTTGTTGAGCGCATCTTTTGTTTGAAGAGGTCCAGATTTTAGCTGCTCTTCTAAAGAGCTGCTGAGGAAGGTTAATATGGCCGTTATTGCAAGTATTTTATTGACAATTCATTTGTAGAGGAATATGACTAAAGTTTGTGGTGATTGACAGTAGGACTGTTTCGTGCGAAAGCACTTATGACCAAACCAACAGATGTCTTAGATATACGCTTAAACTTCAGAAGAATGTACATTAAGGGGTACTATACAACTTGTATATATATGAATTATGAGTGAATTGAGGAACTTTGAATAGTGATATGTAATACTGTACTACTTTTCAAGTTCAAAAAATATAAAGTTAGTAGAGTTTTTAATTTTGTGCCATTTGCTGGTGACTGGTTTCCACTTTGGGTTAGACAGCCTAATAGCTACTAGGCCTTTTTATTCTTTTGAAAATTTTCAGTCTTAGAATTTTCTATATGGAAGGGAGTTGAATTTTGCTTTGAGAGTACTGTAGATACATGTACATATTTATCACAATTTTTTGCTTTGATAGGGGACATAAAACTTACAAGCACAAGGAACCTCTGGTGCACAATTTGCCTTTATTGCAGTTTGGTAAAAGATTAAGCCTCTTAGGAATTAAACATACTATTTGCATGCACATTTGATGTTTACATTAAAGATATTACTAATTATTTCTTGACAATAGCAGAAAGTAAGTGTGTAATGTTCTTGATCAAAGTGATCCTCATGCTATAACACCGATCTTAACTGATGTCTTTAATTCACCGTGCAATTCTATTGCATATTTACCAGGGTACCATTCTTGACATGAACAATTTTATTGAAAAGGGCCAAGAAGCCATCGAACAACTTGAGAACAATTTACCTTGAGTAACAATCAGCGATACTCATACAGTGCATTGCTCTAATTAAGTTTTTTTCAAGGAATTTTATTGATCAATAGTCATGAAGATGATAATATATAGATTATCTTTGCATATATAGGATGATGCCTTTACTTGGGAACGAAAACTCTCAGCCTTTACAATACTCATATTTTTAGAAGTTTCAGCTGTTCAGATATGGCTTAGTTTCGATATGCACCTGTTGTTGCAGGCCATTTCATGAATTTCACATTGCTTAGATCATTGTACCACTTCTAACTGGCTTCGTAAAGGTTAGATATTGAAGTGGTTCCAACTTTGGCCCAGACATTGCTCAGGTTTCAAAGTTTTTAGCTGTCTCATAGGAGATTGGCCTGCTATCCTCAGGGCCGATTGTTTTGATGCCTCAACAGCTTGAAAACATTATAGTAACTAAAAGAGTGTCCATTGATGAAGCTTTGAATTGCCTTTTGTACATCAGAATTATGGAATTTACCATTGGAAGCTATTGCTGCCAGTAACCAAATAGCTATTAAATTGGTTAAGAAGAATTCTACTGCCACCTAGTTAGCTATTTAATTGGTTAAAAATTGTACTGCCACCTAGTTTTGTGAACAACAAAGCAGCAAGTCTGTAGTGACAATTATGTCAAAGCAGTTATGTTATGCCCTCCATGTTTGTTAGATGGTAAATCATGGAAATTTTCTCTTAGAGTTGTAATGATGTTACAGAGGGGATGGTGTAGCCGGTCTAGTTTTCAAACTGCAGAAGCAAAATACTGAATGCTAAAAAAGAAAAAAAGAAAAAAGGATTACCCTTTAGACCTAATCCATCCATTTAATGTAATTGTGTTCTGAATTTTTAGAGGAGTCAGTTTGTACAGGTGATGTTCAGAATATCTCCAGTTTAAAAAAAAGTTTTCATTGAAAAGCTGTTCTCATTTTCTCTAATTCTGCTCCCAAGTATTTAATCCTGATGTTGCACATTACTTCGAACAAAATGAGAAATTTAACAGGAAATGACTTGTATATTTTATTTTAGTTATCTTACTGCTCCTTCAAGGAAGCAGTGCAATTAATCTTATTTACCTTACAGAACCAGCTCAAATTGTGAAGCACTTCACAATCTGTGATTTGTACTACTGAGTGCTTTTCAGGGAACCACATTTCATCTATTTCTCTGAACATAAGCTACCTCCAAGCTCATCTCTTCTCGTGTGCATGAATCCCTGAAGTATTTTTGTGTTTGCGGTTAATGTTTTCTTTTCTTTTCTTTGGCTCTTCCTCTTACATTCCTTTTCTCAGGCTTATTTACAATGGTACCCACTGTTTGCAGTTCCAGTAGTGAAATCGAGGATTTGGACATCTTCAGGATTTTTATACATGTATCAAGCACAACATATTTTTTGTATAAACCATGTGTCTTCTATCCCAACTGGTAAAAATTTTAGGTCCAAATTTTTTTTATTTTTCTCTCCCAAGTGTAGGGACCAAGTACATTTCATTGTTAATAATATGCATTTTATTGTATCTTATGACATTTAGATATTGCTATTACTGTTAGTTTCTGTTGCTGTATTTAAAATTGTACCTTGCCATGGGTCATGTAAATATTTATCTTAGCCTCATCATATTCAGTTTCTTCATCCTTGCTTTGATATACATCTTGGATAAGTATTTAAACTCTGTGGTGACTTCTGAAACATTGCTCTTAATGTGTATTTATATACTTAACACCTTTTATATATATATATATAAACAATAGTAGTCTTCCCAGTCATGTGTTGAGAGAATTATTTAGTGTAGTACATGTATAGGTACGTATAATACCGAGTGCCACAAGTTGATTTGATAGCACGCCTACCAAGAATCTTTAGTTGGATTGAAGTCAATCAAAGTGAAGAAAGTGCAGTAATTTAGTTCATTAATTCATATAAATGTTTTATGGCAGGTGTAAAACTTAGTTTTAAATACAAATTACACCTCTCTCTCTCTCTCTCTCTCTCTCTCTCTCTCTCTCTCTCTCTCTCTCTCTCTCTCTCTCTCTCTCTCTCTCTCTCTCTCTCTCACAAACATAGTTAGTCAAAGTCATTTGAATATTCTCAAAAGTGCACACCTACATCAGGCCTTGTTCCATAGCTATTAGAGTACAAATAAAACAGTTAAGTAATCATGGACAAACTTAACAGCAATTTAATGAATGGGAAAGTGAAGTTTGTATTGAATTTTATTAATGTAAGTAATGAAATGGATCTGTTACTACCAATTAGGGACCTGAAACTGTTAGGAAGCTTTTTATCTCTGATATTGTCTGCTGTACCAAGGACTGGACTGCTGATCCATGCTGAAAACAGCTTTTATTTATGTCTCATTTTACTTTCAAACTGTGAGTCTTCTTTGCTGAACTGAATCTGACACATTACCAAACTGTTAAAATTAACAATGGAGTGTGTGATTGCACTTCTGCAAATTTTAGCTGCAGTGTAGTTTTACCAAATGGGAGGTCATATGTTACCAATATAAATTTTGAAGTGGCAAAGTCAGGTAGAAATAGGCGTAGAACTGAACCTAAAAGAACTTTGAGATTAACAAAAGTGAGGGGTGAATGTGAACAGAATATGGTTCTTTCTTGCCATCAAGACTAGTCTTCCACATCAAAAGTGACTGTAGTTTTTTTTTGCTAATATGATTATGTGACTTTTAGTAAAACTTCATTTTTGTTTCTGGCTAAGTGCCAATGTGAATTGGGAGTCCGTAGACAGGATTAAATAATTTTGGAGATACTCTTTTGTCCTACTTGATTGTTTGGAGTGTGTTATTAGTAGCTTTGGGGTCAAATTTTAAAAGCACAGGTTTGAATATCTCCATAGATTACAATGATTCATTAAAGAATTTTAGACCATTTTGCGGTGTGGAAAGTAGTTTTATATATATTTCATTTATTGTGTTCTTGAAAAACTGTGGTTTTAATCTTTTATAGTTTTTTTTTTTTCTTCTTTTTTCTTTTCTTCTTCTTTTTCTTCTTCTTTCTTCTTCTTCTTCTTCTTCTTCTTCTTCTTCTTCCAAAGTGAAAAACGCTATAAATTAGCCAGGTTCCCTCATAGTTTATTCAAAGGATGGGAAGAAAAAGTTGGTTATGTTTAGTTGGAGGAGCGTATTAGTATGCAAGTCCAAGTGCTGCTCGTTTCAGACACTTAGTATATTGTATACTTTAACTTTGAGACTTCGGGAGGAAATATTGCTTTGGTTTTTTGACAGCATTTTCCCCCCTGAATTATTTGGAGCTCGGTGATTATGAGATCTGCTTGTATTCACTGCTGGTTGAAATTAGTTTGGATGAAAAGGTTAGGAAGTAGTGTATTTTCAACAACCAACCTTCCTGACCCATTCCCAACTGTTCAGTGCAGTATACTACATTAATAAAAGAAGAGATGATGACTGACCTTTGCCAACAGTGATAAGTCCCAGATGCAAATCCCTGATAAGATTTTTTCATAAGCTTTAGCTTATTCATTTTATCCAGTAATTTTAGTATAAAGTTTAATTGAGGTTTTAGTTTATAATTAAAAATAATATATACCAAGTAATTTTATAAGAACAGCCTTGCAAGCGAGCCATAGAAAGGTTAGCAATAGTCTGGTTAATCATTATGTACTACCCTAACAATTTGGGAAAAAGAATTGTCAGCAGAATACTGCTGGTTAAATTACAGTCAGGAAATTTAAGGAAAAGCAGTTTTGAGTACTTGAGTAAAAGTTATGAAGATTGAATGAGAAATGAGATCTCAGGTTAATTATTCTCTTAATACTATTGTCCAAACATAATTCTAATAGCATGAAGAGGTGAAAAGAGCAATCTCATGGTGCCCTGTCTTTTGATAAAAGAACTAAATAAACTAGTAGGATACAGTGTACTGAATATGATGGATTTTCTATGCATGATCCCTTGAATATTTTTTAGTTTCTCCGGCTTTATTGTGGCTCATTGCAACACACACAGCCTACAAGGTCTGGTGGTTTGGATTTTTGAAAAACTTTCATAATGTTTCCTTGTTGTACATAGGCTTTTGGCCGCTTGGTTGTTCTGTAACAGTTATGTCAGCAAAAGTAACTAAGTACTATCTATATCCATAACATATAATTTTTAAGACCGTTACTACTTAACTAATCACAGGGTTCAAGATTAGGTATAATATTCATGCACCATGAATGTGCTTTCCTTCTGCTGTTTGTCCTTTAGCCATTTTTCTTTTAAAGTATGTGAATAAGGTAAAGTTCAGAGACAATATTTTGTCTGTAAAGATCAGATGACTGAGCATGTATTACTCAACAAACATAAGTCAAGGTAGTGTTGAAAAACATGCAGAGTGAGGCAATTTTTTGACAGTTGATATGGCTTTGATAAGAGAAAAACACTTGATGATAACCCCTTGCACAGTTTATGAGATTTAACGAGTATTCAAGGGTTTGATGAAACTTTAAAAACATGAAGATAATAAGGTATGTCAATATCCCATTTTTCTCAGGTAGATGAAGTATTCAAGTCCTATGCCAGTATCATATCCTGTTTTGCTCAGTAATAGACTTCTTGTAATTCCCAGTTAGGAAATGCCTTGGCATAGTGCATATAGGATTCTTATAGTACTTGTGATACCATCCATCTGAATGCTGTTAATTATAGCAGTTTCGAAACTTTTATATTCACATAATGCATTTTTAACATTCAAAAGTGATGCAGGTACGTATTGATAAAATTTGTGGAGAGCATATATCCACAAAATTGAGACTAGGCTAGAAACATGCTCTTAAATTTCAGGAACCATTTTAATAGTCATCTCAATCAATGATCTCTAAAACATAGCTTGAGATCAATTTTTTCAGTGTCAAGTAAGCTTTTTAGGAGTTCAGTGCGAGAAATGTTTCATTTTTTCTTTTGTTAAATGCCTCAGCTGTTGCTTGCATACATAAGTTTTGGATTGATGATGTGTGGGGGAGTATGTGTGCATATGTGTGTGTAAGATCATGTTTGTGCAAAGAGCATTATAGATGAGTTTGTGTTGTTTGAACTTTACTATGTAAAGATTTAAAACATACTTTTGATAATGACTACATATAGATATAAAGCTTACCTTCTAATGACTGCCTGTGTCACTTTTTCAGTTTGAGGAAATGTTGTGGGGAAAGGAGTTATTTTGTCTGTGTAGTGTGTTATTTTGTTATTCATATATAGTTAAAACAGTTGCAATCCATATCTCAATTGAAATAGCCGGCTGTGCTGGTCTTGAGGTTCTGTGGGCATAGTTTTCTTTCTTGCTACGCAATATTGAATGTTGATAGGTCTGGATAAATCATTGAGGGTAGATTTATTTTTAAAGCTCAACAGTCCACTGTTTGTGGTGTTTATATGAGAGAATTTTTTTAGAAGAAAAGTATCTTTTGCACAGTAGTTTAGAAAGTTATTCCGATTATTCCTCTCTTAATGTAGTCCTGGTTATCCATGTTCGTTTTCCTCTGTGGATATGTCTCTTTTGCCAAGCTGGATACTGGAAGTAATTTATTTTTCATGTGCCACAAAATGTTAATGTCGTAAATGCTACAACATACTGATAAAGCTCGTTCGCCAGTTGATCTCATGTAGAAGGGGAGATAGAATTGTAGTCGTGTTTTTTCTTATATTATGGTGACAGGTGTTGGTAAGGAATGTAATGGTAAGCTATTTTCTTGTTAAATTTGTTTTTAAGCCCTTATTGTAATTTTATACTTTTATTTTATATCATTTTTAAAATCAGTACAATTCATTGTATAATCATACATACGTTTATGTATGCTGACATGTTCTATGAATTGGTATTCAGAGAAGTCTAAAATCCACTCAATCTGTTGAAAAATTTGCAAATATGTAAAATTGTTACTACATTGTTACTGTAAGTAACAGGTGAAAGTAAAGATGTAAAATGTTTACAAGCATTTTATTACCCTTGAAAATTTGAATAGCTTCAAATCCCCTGTGTCTGTGACTGGTGGACAAAGGTAGTATGCTGTAATTTTAATATAAAGAATATATTTTATCCCTTTGGGTCAAAGTTTGACATTGTAGAGATGATTAAAACTATCCAGGTAGTTTCTGCCTTATAAGGATAAAGAACAAATTTAGTTTTCAAAGGTGGTGAGATTAAAAGAAACAATTTGTGAATACGTATGGCCAAAGTATCTTGTGATAATTTATTTTCATAGTAACTTCATCCTTCCTTATGTTGGTCACGCATAATTTCCATTAAAAAAAGACAGATATTCTCCAATCCTTATTTAAAGTTCATAATCAAAACCAAGTTCCTAGGAGAAGGAAATGAACTTGCTTTAAACTCTGGAGGAGTTTTGTTGCAAATCTCTTTAATGTTGGTCGCTTTGTCTGTGATTGTATTTGCAAGTTAAGAAAAGAGGTGAGTTGTTTTGTATTGTGCATGTGGTTCTTTTTGATTATCTAAATCATTTAAGTTGCATAAAATAGCAGCTGAAATTATACTTCTTCAAATTTTTTTTTAATTCCTAGAAGAATGTTTGTCCAGTTTCCTAAAGTTAAGTGAAAGTTGTGTTTTATATTGTACTTGAACAATGTTGTCTACCTTTTAAAGTGCAATAAGTGGATTGTCGAACTAAGATATATTTGTTATGTACTGTACTTCAGAAATGTATTCAATATTCGTAAATACAAAAGTTTCTTGATTATCAATGCCAAGAGTAACCCTTATGAAGTTTTTGTTATTACTTTCCAGTTGCTATTGACCTCATAGTTCAGCACATAAGAGATTTGCTACGACCAGGACAAACTGTGGAAGAGGAGCATCAGCAGCAAAGTAGTAAACGGACAAGGCACAATTCTGACAATTTCTTCAAGAGGCCTCATTAACTAATATTAAAGATAAAGAAAAATGAAAAGACTAGCAGTTGCTTTCATGTGATTGATTTTATTATAATGAAAAATGATGCTGTAATGTGAAAAGACAAACACTTCCTTAGGGAACACAAATTATATATGCAATATCACCTTTATTTAAGGTTTTGAAGTTTAATGCTTTCAGAATGTCATTTTAGTACAAGTGGAGGAGTATTAAGGGTAATATGTCACTTTTAATATTGCTTATATGTAAATAAACTGTACATGCCATATCTAGTACAATGCAAATTAATATCATGTCCCTTTTTATAATCTAATAATATACCCTCATTAGGAGAATATCAGAGCTGCTTATACTTCCGCAGCTGCCTTTAATACTGTAGGGTTAAAAACAAGTTGGCCTCTAAATGAAAGAAAGATGTAAAGTTAGAAACTGGTGCTAGGTTGGTACATATACCTTCCCACCTTAATGCATCCATGGATTTTGGACATAAAACACAATGAATATATATATCTACAACTCACAACACAGAGATCCATTTAACAGTGATGAGAGAATGTTTAGACTATCATGAGGCAATAATCTATTGTCCATCAGTGCCTAGTAATATGCATTTTTTGAAGTAAAGAAGAAAACTTTGATACACCATTGCATGCCAGGTAATTTAGAAAAAAAAAATGTTAAGATATTATTGTTCTTGATGCAGCTCTATTGATAGTACTGGATGATGTTTTTTTAAAGTCTTATGCCAAAGGTATTTTGAGAGAATGCAAGAGTAGTGTAAATAGATTCTCTTTTTACAAACTTTAATGTTACCTACCTAATTTGTTTTGCACTTTACCCTCACTTGTCTTTAGTCAGTGATGTCTTTCTTTAATTTGTACTTTAGATGGAACTAGAAATTAGATTGACTTCTAAGTCATTTTCCAAACAGCATTGTGACTCACTGTAATTCTCTTGTATCTCCCCTGTGTTATTGTCAAGGGTCATTTCAGTGTTTTCATCCTGAAATCTCAAACCAGCGGAGGGACTATGATGAGCTTGGAATCCTAGCTAAATCCCAGGTGTTGTGAGTGGATTTCACATATTGCAGTATTTGTATACTACTGTGTTACAGACTGTCTGGCATGGAAGATTTAAGGGCTTGCTTTAACTTTCTTTATACAAATGAAAAATGTGAATTCCACGTTGACCTTGTTAAGGTGTGCTTCAGATTCCACATTAGTTTGTAGGCCTCAAAACTAAATATATTGACCCAATAGCAATCTAACCAACCACAGTGTTTTGGTAGTAAGAGTCCTGTCTTGACTTTAAAATGGCCACCATATGTGCTCTGCAGTGGCAAGTTGTATTCAGTTGCATACTGTTGCCAGCTTTGGAGTCAAGACTTGGCTCTTGGTGAAAACAATTTAGATTTTCCTTACTGGGGTTCAGAAGAGGGAACTTGATGTTTCAGCCTCATCCAAAGAGGGGAAGCTCATGTAATGATTACTTCTGTTAGGATAATTGTATGTACTTGTATGTATTATTAGTGGTATTGTAGCAAGTGGTCTTATGATAGAAGGTTAGAAAGGTGTATGATGAAAGTGATGCAGAAGTGAGTTTTTTATATTAGAGTTATGTTATGACTATTTGGTTGTTAGCTACAGAATAATTCATTGTGACAATGGAATAAATCTCTTGGCTTTACTTTCTCTTTTCACTTTTTATTGCACAATTCCACAAGGCACATAAAAAGTAAGTAATTAATCTACAGTAAAAGTAAATTGATTCACAAATTATGCAATTAGAATATAATATGTTGTGTCTGCATGAAGACTCAAAAATTAATGTGTAACAAGGAGCAGATGTCATGCCTCCAGCCCTTGTCTCAAAAAGAATGTTTTATGGGACATTAAATAATAAAATTTCACCTCTGGTCTGGTTAAAACTACCTAATAATAATGGTACGTACACAAGAAATGCAATCTGTGCTAGTTTTACAAGGGCTAAAGTTATTGATGAGTAAATTTCATCAAATAAATTTAGCAAATTAACATAATGTATAGCTGTAGGGCATTGTTAAGGTAGGCCTGGAGGTCTGGTTGAATTATCCAATGGTGGTTTACTTTGGTAACATGTAATGGTATGTCAGTTAAATATCCGATCTGTCCAACAAGTTAATTTTTAATATATTCAAGCTCTGGTTCATGGCAGGGTTATTCCGTGTGGAAAATGGCATTCAAAGTCTGACATGGGAAAAGTTCCACATTCAGTTCAGAGATGCACTTGGGAGGGGAAGGAAACGTTTTGGTATTTGTATAATTTATTACATTATCTGGTCTAGGTGAAAAACATGTGGCTATTATGTATGTTTTGAGTTTTTCTTATAGTTTGGGGTTATAGCCACAAAACAGAACTTGTAAGATAAATCATTCATGCAACTCTAAAGCATCATAATATTAAGTCATTCAAGCATCTCGGCCAAATAGTTTGTGTTGAGAGTGAACAGACTATGATACAGAACATCATAAGCCGTATACTATATAATTGTGCAGTTTACACATTGTTCCAGATCTCCCACAAAAGTAGGTTTTGTGGTGTTTCAGATCTCCCACAGAAGTAGGATTTATGGCAATATCTGTTGATAGGAAAACTCAGTTTTTGTTGCCCTTCTGACATTTTTCATAATACAATAGTACTCCTACACAGCAGATGGTTATTTTAAAAGCAAACCTACAACAGGGTTATAGCAATAAAATAAGAAATGTAGGACTGGTTTTATCTGAGTGGAAGCTGTTTAACAATTGATTGCATAACTGGACTTACCTTGGGACTCAGTTTTCACCTTTATTAAATGCAGTATAATACATTATTAACAGTAAGGTTTATTATTTGTGACCGTCCATTCTTCAGCTAACAGAGAATGACAGGATATCAGAGAGACTTGAGCGAGTGATGTTATTGTACTGTAGTATGAGATTTAGTGAAAGGCAGTGGCTGTTGGATCAGAACTTTAGATCAAGGTTGCCATCCATTAGTCATCTATTGTTTTGTTATAGTAACACAGGCTGCAAAGAAATGCAGAAAGGGAGGCCAGTGTGAGCTAATACAAATTTGATAAGTTATGGAGAAAGTTGTAGAGATGTGTAAAAAATGGAGGATTGTTGTGGGAAGGAGATTGGAGGTCTTCTGAAATCAAAGCCGTGTGGATTTAGTGGAAAATGTTGGTTGTGATTTCAACTGTTTACAGTGTAACAGATCATGTCTCAAAGGGATGGTTATGAATGCAAATTATTCGTAGAATAGAAGGTGTCCTATGTCCAAAACCCCGTAGGGGGTTAGTGCCGTTAGTGCACCTCATGCAGTGCACTGTAGGCAATTACTTAAGGTTCTTTGCAGCGTTCCTTCAGCCCCTAGCTGCAACCCCTTTCTTTCCTTTTACTGCACTTCCTTTCATATTTTCTTTCTTCCATCTTACTTTCCATCCTCTCCTTACAATTGATTTATAGTGCAATTGTGAGGATTTCCTCCTGTTACACTTTTCAAACTTTTTACTCTCAATTTCTGTTTCAGCTCTGAATGACCTTATAGATCCCAGTGCTTAGCCTTTGGCCTAAATTGTATATTCAGTTTAATTGTATGTCCAAAACATATAAAGACACAAATGATGAAAGTGAGGAATCCTTTTGATTGAAGGGCACCTTAGGGAGAATATTTGTACAGAAGGGATGTATGCGCCTGTGAAACAGATATTGAGAGTACAGTAGGTAAAAGTGTGTGAACAGCCCGGGTGAAGTGGAGAGGGATTTCTTGACTTGTAAACAAATACCTGAGTAGCAAAAAGAACAAAAACTAGAGTAAGGCATGTAGTGCACAGAGCTCTAGAAACCGCTACTGACAAAGAAAATGGAAAATATTCTGAAAAAGTTCCTTGATTGCATGAAAGGTGCATGGCTGGAGTGCAGTAGGAAGTTTTTATGACCAATGCTCTGAACATTATGAAAAGGGGTATAGAAGTTAGAAACTCCATAGATGTAGAAGGTATAAGAAAAAGGTCTGTAGGAAGGGCAATAAATTATGGATGTTCACAGATGATGACCTACACCAGGATGTATGAACAAAGAGCACAGAAGATAGAGCATGGTGGGGAGAGGTTTTTTCCATGTAACTTCGTTAAGGGAAAAGATAAAATAAAAACAGTAGTGGTTGTGGTGGTGTGAGATGAGTGTGACTTCTATTGAACACAAATCTCATTGAATTCCAAGCGCCTCAGTGGCGTGGTCAGTATGGTCTTGGCCTGCCACCTCAGTGGCCGCGAGTTCGATTCTCGGGCGTTCCACTGAGGGGCTAGAGATGTGTATTTCTGGTGATAGAAGTTCACTCTCAACGTGGTCCGGAAGTCACGTAGAGCCATTGGTCCCGTAGCTGAATAATCACTGGTTCCATGCAATGTAAAAACACCATACAAACAAACAATCAAAGAATTCTGTTCAAAATCCTCAATATTTTCAGTTGAACTAAACTTTTTGTTAAGCTTTATTTAATAAAACCTCAAGTCTTTCTATAAGAACAATCCATTTTAGTATATTTTAGCTTTAGGAGAAATAAGATATGTAACAGTCTTATTAAACTTTACTTTAAAGTTGTAGCATTGAAATATCTCGATAATCCTATCTCAGGTTCCAGTCTCTTAACTGTTAGCAAACTTGTTTGTTTGGCAGAGCTGTTCAATAAGAGTGGTCATTCCACAAAATTAGTAGAGTTCCACTGTTGACCCATCCTTACTGTTCAAAGGTCACTATATACATGAGGCTTTGAAATCCAAAAACACCATTTTTAGCAGTAAGATAGCATGAACTCAGTTATTTTAGCATTGTAGTTGAACTGCTTATTGCATCGATACATGAATGAACAAACCTTCAAAGAAAAATTGGGCACTTGAACTTTTTGGGAAACCCGGTATCAAGATCAACACTACTGTGCATTACAAAACTTAGCGTTAAGAAAGCTTCACAACAGACTTAATTCCTGAGTCTGTCCTTTCCCTTAGTGGTGATAACCGAATTGAGAATGTAGAAAAAAGGCGCCTAAAACTGCAGCATCAATTAGTAATTTAATCCTTAACGTTTCCATTATCCCATTGCTGAATAACCACTGGTTCCATGCAATGTAAAAACACCATACAAACAAACTTTTCCATTATCATGTGAATTGACCAGTATGGGCATATATTTTTTAACTAAAATAAAAATGCATAAGAATTTCCTTGATTATCATAATTTCTTTAAATACCATCCGTCATGATAGATTGGTAAACTAGCCCTAAGGAAAAGGCTGAATTGCTTTATTGAACTTTTGCAATGATACAGTCAGCAGAGTATGTCCCTTTCCCAGTTACTTGACATCCTGAACTAATTCTTACGATTTGTATTTGGTCTAATGATATTAAGAAAATTCTTGATAGCTGGGATGAAGAGGACCTTAATGGTTTTCTCCCAAAATTAGTTGATTTATAGATATTTATGTCCTGCACTGTACTATCTCTGCTGATTAGCGCAAGCTTAGTATCCTGTTCCAGAGTGGCGTATCTGCAGATAGCAGTCACTACATGACAGTTTCTGTTCTCCCTATTCTCCCAAAGTTATAATGTGTGGAATCCAGTGGATTGATATAAAGATTGTTTTGAGTGTAGAGTAATTAAAATAGTTTTTAGTGCTGCTTTTGATGTAATGAATCATAAGGAATTTCTTTTTAAGCTGTAGAATCATGGAGTGGGTGGATATGTTTTAGGATTAAGTACTAAAGGATTTCCTTACAGGTAGGCAGCAGCGATTTGCTGTTGATGGGATCTTTGGCAAACCAAGACCGATGGTATGGTGTAGGGAGTTCCACAGGTTAGTGTTCTTGGTCCACTCCACAGGGTAGTGTTCTTGGTCCGCTGTCATTTTTAGTATATACAAGTGATATGGTTGTTACCCTGGGAAAAAAATTTGTTCGGTATACCGATGATGCAACATTTGTGTGTGTAGTCATCTCCACTTAAGAGAAATGGAGCTGCCTGTATTATCAGTCGTGACGAGTGAATTAGTTCCAGCAGCCAGCATGAAGTTGGTGTTATGGATGACTGCAATACTAGTGAGAAAGCGAATCATATAATGGGACAGGGCACATGGAGCTCAGCCTAAGGTATGGAAGGAATTAGATTTATTGGAAGCAAAGTTCAGTTTAAAAAGTTGGTGTTGAATGCAAGTGAAAGGTAAAAGTGATAGAAATGACCAATATAATTTATTTTTGTTGTATATGAAGTAATAAATAGTAGTCAGATCCACAGATTGCAGACTTTATTTCTTGATGATAGCCATCCAAGTACTAACCATAATCCCTATAAGCACCTCAGTGGCGTGGTCAGTATGGTGTTAACAGGCCTGCCACCTCGGTGGCTGCGAGTTGGATTCTCGGGCATTCTATTGAGGAGTTAGAGATGTGTGTTTCTGGTGATTAAAGCCTTTTTTTTTCACCCGCTTGTGGTGTTTGCGTATGGTAACACTGCGTCCCGGGCTTTAGATAGTTACGCTATGTGTAAGTTTTAGGTAAATAAAAGGATATGTGGGTGTAAATTTGCAACTGAAAAGTGTTTTAGTAATTTACTGTATGCGAATTACACCGTTAATATTCGAAATAGGATATTGTTGTTATTGTTGAATGTACGTTAAATGTAACTATCTAAAGCCTGGGACGCAGTGTTACCATACGCAAACCACACGCTGGTGGACAGATTGAAAAAAAAAAAACGAGTATAACTTAGGTATAGTAGAATATGCCATCGTTCTTATACGAGTCTATAATTTACTGAAAATGTTTTACGAACAGTCATAAAAGGTTACTTTCTGTCAGATATCGAACACCCAAGAAAATGAGGCATTATATTCTTAAAAGATATCGGGGCAATTGGGAAGGCCGATAAAGATCAGCTGGAAATGACAATGGGCTAGAATGTAAAACCGCGCGATGATTTGAAAGGTAGGGGTAACATATCTGTCATAGCACTAAAAATCTGTTTTTGTTTCCTGCTGTAACACTGCTTAAATATAAAGTGAAGAGAACTCGAATTACGTTTATTGAATAATGAAAATTGTATTAAGATTGTTATTCAAAAGGCACAGGGTTTCTAACGGAACAAGACCTAAATGTCATCATTTTACGAACCAAATATCCACAGGTAAGAATACGCATACGTATAAAGAAAGGGAACTGAGTACCTACAAATATAAATCAATAAAAACAAACAAAAGTACGCAGAAAAAAAAAACACCTTGAATGCGTTCTTTAACACCAAGATATCGTTCATGGCTTCAAAACACCGGAAATTCAGTTCGCCTCAAAATCAGAAGCTTCTTAC